>NC_058031.1:450039-617539 GCF_019176455.1 Solea senegalensis
TAGTTTAGTGTGTCGTCCAAAATGTGACAAAAATGTCATAGTTTAGTGTGCTTGTCCCAGAACTGTGAGACAGAGTAAACAGCATGTTTTAAAGTTGTCACATTTCAAGAACGGTTGATCATAGATATAAAAATAAAGACTCGGACAGAAACAAATGACACAAGCACCACCGTCGTGTTCTCGTTGAATTGTCTTTAATAATGAAAAGAAACTAAACATGTGAAAGGACTTGGACCACACACACACAGACACAAGTGCAGCGTCGCTCAGCTGGGAAAATTACACACACCAGCATCAGAGTCTTAACATGTTATGCAAAGTTTGGATCCAGTGACGTCGCTAAGGGATACAGACGCAAAATCAACACGCAACTTCACATTTTTCCCAAATTCACCAAATTCCTATGAGTGGCGGAAACACTCGCACATACGACCACATGTATTAATCAAAGCGTGCTGACGTCATGCGGCGGGGTTTTGTTTTTTAAACAACAACGCAGAGTTAGTTACGACAATCAGGCCTGAAGTCTACAAAGGTTACGAACTTTAATGTGCAGTCGACGTGTAAATATTCAGCTGTGACGTGAAGCTGCAGTCGACTCGTGCTTTAATCTGTGGTTTCTCACGCACACACACACACACACACCTTGCTGAATACAAAGGCAGACAATACATGTATTAGGCAAAAATAAAATTTCAACATTAAATTACGAAGCTCCAAAAAAATAAAACAATCTATATTAAAGAGGAAGGAAAAAAACTGAATACAATTTTTTATCTACATCTGTTTATAAAAAAGAAAGATTATCATAAGTTAGACTTTTTCTCAATTTTTTTTTTGTTGTTTTTACAGCTGCAAAATTGACTGAGGACACAGAAAACATAAATGTGTGTGTGTGTGTAGGCATGGGTCAAACAGCAGAAGCCTTTAATATTATGTACTTTTAACAAGTGGGCGGGGCTTCATTAGGGATGAGTTGATATGAGATTTTAACGCAATTATGTTAAGGATAATCTTAATGGAGAAAATCATTAATAATTCACGTGAATGACCTGAAAATACAGTCTGTACAGTCATTTCAGGACCTTGAGATTTATACGATAACAATTTTATTTGCGACTCTTATTTACGATAAAATGTTAATTAAGAATAAAGGAAACTGTGGTTCAAAAAAACCTATTTGATTCTTAGGTTTAAAAAGGTCAATTTTCTTTAGATTTATCGCAAAAAATATCATGAATGTCCAATGTTTTGTCATCAAGATAATCCTGACGTGCTGCTGTTTTCTTATCGTCTCACTCCCATCGCACATCGTACTTATTGTGATTCGGGATGGAAATCGGCATTGTTGCGATACTGGTCAAAATCACTATATTGGATATCAGACTGATAAAAATTTAGAATCCAATACGATCCAAAAATCCTGTAAAAATGTAAATAAAAGTCAGCAAAAGCATTTTGGCTGAGTCGTGTTTAGGCTCTTTATTCTTTTTGGGAGAAGAATATTTGTTACAGTTTTATGTCTTTGAAATGACTATAACACAAATGTCTCGTTTACACCTTCATACGTTCATAAAGGGTCTAAGTAATTGTCATGTTTGTACCGTGTTTTTGTAACATGTTGAATGTCTTCTGTACGTTAATCATATTTCCTCTGTAACCTGAAGAACGTATACGGCCTTTTACTCACATCTAAAACAAAAGGAATGTTATGTGATCTTAGGGGCTTTTTGGGGCCATTTTAAGAGGTTATTTTACACTTAAGGCATTTCATGAATGGCAGATTGTCGGGAGAATGGTGACCCACGCCTACTGTACATGTCAAGTATTTGATTTAGATTTGCTGTTTGACCCAGGCTTGTATTTAAGTCACAGTGGGCTGTAAGACACTGCTCACACAGCCCTCGCCTCACAGTTAAAGAGTGTGGGGAACGAACAGACAGACAGACAGGCTGAATCATGGAAGTGAACGCTGCACATTATGTTTTTAACCTGTGGGCAAATGGAATGGATTCTGTGATCAGTGATGTAGTGTAGTGTTTAAAGTGAGGTTTGTGGGTGCACTACAGTGCTGAGAAGAAGAGTAAACACAGCACACGTCTCTTCCTGTCACCTCTAAGCAAGAAACCTGGCGGTGGTTAAAAGCTGTGACCACACGCTCTGCTTCTGCATCTGCATCTGCATCTGCGTCAGGACAAGGCTGCACTATAAGGTTTTGATTAGTTATTCTCTTTTAATGATTTCTTTGTTATATGGAGCAAAGAAACCAGCAAACGCTCTCATTTAAGAAGCTGAGAAAAGCAGAGAAATTAAATATACAGGTTAACAAGGTGCACTATACGTGCTAGTTTAATGCCTTGCATTAGTTTTTATTATATTCTATGCAGATGACACACTTCTTCACTAATATCGACATCATTTTGTAACCATTAGAGAAGTCATCAGCTGATAAGTTCACAATATTTATCACAACTAACAACTAAATTGCAGGAAGCCGAATATCAGTTGTTTCCAATGCAGTGCAGCTCTGGTCAAAATCCATGATGTGGGATGAGGACCGGGACAAGCGTGCGTGTGTCGCTGCTGTGCTGCATCTCAGCACTCTGGCTGGTCTCCCCACACCACAAATATGACTAGGACTTGACTTTCTGATTTATCTCCGACATGAAACATGTGATTTTTGTTAACTCAGACAGTAACTCTGTGTCTCTACAGGAAAAGATATAATATTTCTGTTTTTCATGTATCCAGATTCAGCCTAAACAATAAAACTATTATATCTATTATACTATTATATCACTACTACTACTGTGACAAGTGTCAGTTTCATGTAATCAAAGCTCCGCGGCACACTCAGCGAACAGTGTGCACCAGGCCTTACATGTAGAAGCAGAGGTTAAGGCACCGTGATGAACCCTGATGAACCTGAGGCACAGGACCAGTGGACGTGTAGCTGTGCTGTGACTCAGTGTGTGTGTGTGTGTGTGTGTGTGTCACAGCAGTGTCATTCAGCCCCAGGACGTTTCACGCCGACTGTTCAAGTGAAGAAGTGCCGCTCTGTCCTTCCTCGTTCCCCACCTCTGTCTCATGTGCCCCAAGAAGAACAGCATCTATTGATGTTTACAGTAACTCATGACAGAGGCCCAGTGTGGAATGTGTTTGGCTGTTCACGCTGCACATTTACACTCATACACAGTTAAAGGAACAGTCCAACATCTTGTTTGTTTTTGTAAATATGGGTGAACCGTCCTTTTCTACTGTCAGTAGTAGTACTGCAATATTTCATGGCATGATACTGTATTGTACCAATATGAAAACATTCTTGTGGTTTTGTGTGGTACAATATTTAAGCCTCCAACCACTAGTTGGCAGCAACATTTCAAAGAAATCAACAATTATTTATGCCTATGTTTCTGTTCTTTTTACTGAAAATGATATTCAGATATGTTTCATAGTGCCAGATTCTTTCCAACACACAGTCCAACATCACACGCTGCAGAAAAAAACAATGCACAGCTAAAGCACCGGCAGTTATAGTTTCAAACTCAGCTTCAGCTAAATGCTACATGACAAGACTGCAAACGTATACTAGAGGTGAAATTACCACTTAAATAAAAACCTGTCTAATGCAACGTCCTTTGACACGGGAGTGACTGCTGACTGTCCGAGGTGTAGGAGGTTTTTCAACCAGTGGGAAAAGGCGCTTATGTATGACCATCTGGTGATTAGCTTAGCTTAGCATGAAGACAACATTGAGCCTTGTTGTTACCACGAGGTTGCCAGGCAACCGGTGAACGACAGCCAAGCAGAGCTGATTATCTCTGGCCTCCGCAGACACAACAGAGTTGAACTGATTATCTCACAATAAATGGATATGATATGATATCAAGCAAAAAAGTTGAACTGTTCCTTTAAGACGCACAACACACACACACACACACACCTTTCTTATCAGAGGAAGAAAAAGACAGTGCAGGTTCAATATTAAAACAGTGATAGAGAAACACACACACACACATTCAGTATAACAACAACAACACACTGACAAACAAACACAGTGTGTGAGTGACCAGAGCAGCACAGCTGCATGGACACCATCACCACAACACACACACACACACACACACCTGGAAGATATGAAGAAGAAGAAACTGCCGTCCATCACCATCATTCTGTTACTTTACCCTAAAAACACTGTGAAACTGAGAGTGTGTGTGTGTGTGAAATCTAAGACATTGTCGCCATCTTCCGCCGCGTGAAGTGAAAGGTCAGAGCCGTGCAGAGTGGCGCGAGGCTTCATGCGTGGCTGCCGTCCTTGCTGTTGTACTGAGGAGGTTTCAAATCTCCAAATGAGAAGCTTGTGACAACAGCTAATAGTGGTGTGGTTACAGTTTAACCTACAAAGCAGCATTAGTATTAAAGTTCTCTCTATTTTTTGTTTGCAGAATCCAGGACTCTGTAGTCTGAACAGACCACAAAACTGAAACACAACTTTGACCAAAAAACCAAACCCTTTCTCTCAAAGTCGAGTCCCAAAGTGGAAAGGTGCGCAGGGCAGGAGAGGTCGGTGGTGGTGACAGTTGAGCTGTCACTTGTGCACCAGGCCACGGGACTGTGGATACAGAGGAGTCCCTGGACTGGACGGGCTGAAGGGGGACGTCGGGGTGCTCGACTTCTTGCCAGTTCTTGGTCGCCTGAAGGACAGAAAGTAAAAGGTTTAGAATCCTTCATATTATGATAGATAATCATCAACATTTTCTGTCTTTCTGTTTCCATTTCATATCATGCCGTCTGTCAGAGTCATCTTCAGAAGATAGTTGTAGGCAACAGGCATCAGGCTGAAGACACCAGAGATAAGAGAAGAAGAGGTGAAGCTAAAGCCGTGAGGTGCTATGACATCATAGATTCCCCAAACAACACCATGTTTCCATGTAGAATAAAAAGCCAATCCAAAAAAAAAGTCCCTCTGTCTTTAACTCTTGACCAGGGTGTGAGGAAATAAACGATGAAAGTTCCCTTTTATGGCACTATGACACAAAATAAATCACAACGAAATTTGGGCGCCCTTACATTTTGTGCTGGTGCAGCTAAATGAAGTCTGGAGCCCTGATGACGTAGAATTTATCTGTCCAGTTTTTGTTGCCCTTGTTTCATAGCAGCTATGTCTATTAATGTATAAAAAATGTTGACATGATAATGATAATCGTACGTAATGTAAATGACATTACATGTCATTTAGCCGACGCTTTTATCCAAAGCGACTTACAAGGGAATTGAGTACAATCAGCCAGGGGTGGAGTTGAACTTGCGACCATGATGTCTTTTGCTCACAGGGTACCAGTCTTAACCACTGCTCCACCACTCAACTCAATTAACTGAGTTAATTGAATTAACTCACAAGACCCGTTAAGACGCACCTACCTTGTAATAGTACTAAGATCTAAATCATCCTGCCTCCATGATCCCGTACATGTTTATGTACATTGTGCTTTGATAAAATGCCATTAAAAACTTAATTTGTTTGAAAACTTCAAATTTGACTTCTAAGTGACAGAGACGTGATTGTGACAGCCGTGGAGAGCAACGGCTTTCCTCACCCAGACTTTGGTTTCTTGAGGCCGGCAATGGAGGGTGGAGTTGGTCCCAAACCGCCACGGAAGCCTGTGGCGTCAACCTGGAGCTCATCTTCATCCCTGAGAGCGTCCTCCAGAGCTGCAGCCACCTTTGGGGCGATAACTGGCTCCTGATAGTCTTTAGTGGTCCGTGTTGGCAGGTCCATGTCCAGGATCAGGACGTTTTCAGCCTGACATGAAGGAGACAGGAGCAGAGTGGTGGTTAAGTGAAGTGTTTAAACTAATTCCATGTGACATGATAATCCTTTGCCTGTTGTTTTTCCTCGACTGATGAGTCATGTTTGACGTCAGCGACATCGCCGTAAAACTATTTATTATGAACAAAAATGACGCGGAAAAAGCTGCAAACAGAGCAAAGCACCATGGAGACCGTTTGTTTAAATGTAATCTCATATTGGGTGTTTCACTTTGAGACAATTCCATGGCATCAACATGAGCGCACACAATAACAGACATCCAAAATGATGATTTTTCTGCATTTATTCATAACCTTACTGGAGAGAATGATGATGCATCTATCATTATGGTCTTTTTGTCACCTGTGAAGAGATAGCGCAGCTTACTTTGTATCTAATGTCCGACTTCATCATCATGGCCACGTGAGCGTGGTGACAGAGGGGCCTCCTGTAGCCCACTGCAGACAGAGGCCTGGTCATCATCTGGTGTTCACTGAGACACACACACACACACACACAGAGAGAGAGAGACAGTGATGCATCATGAGAAAACTAAGCAGATGTCTTACTGACAAATTTACTGGTAGAAAAATGTCTACAGTTACTTAATACAGACTGTTATTTATGTCTTTGTGCCAAACTAAGTTAAACAAGGAAATAAAATAGCATACCAACAAAAGTTATAAATGCAGTATTTCTAACTTTCAAACACTAAAATTACGTTATGGGCACGATACTGAATTGCCTAGCTCCATGGTTCTCAAACTGTGGTGTGAGCTTCCTCAGGTGGTGCTTAGTATAAAATGTTTGAGAACCACTGGCCAAAACTGATGCAAGAAGAAAACTCTGTTTGAATTCTTTAGACTGCTGGAATTTCTAATGTGATGAGGTAGCGGTTCTCAGTGTACTGTACTTACATTTTAACCCTGAATTTATTTTCTTTACTTTATTAACACTCTTGGATATGTTGTTAAAGGACTAATCAAAAAAAAGTCAACAAAGGTTAAAAAGAGGAAAAATAACAGAATACAATGACGGTCAAATTAGATCAACAGACACTAATGATATTCTACCTGTAACACAGGGAAACACAGAATAATTCTACTGTTAGGAACCACAAAACCCCCATGAACCCCTACTGTAAGTTTGATCATCTGAGTGGAGGACATTTATAAATAGACAGAAGCAAATATTGCAGTATTTTGTGCTTACGGAGTTTCTAAAACAAAAGAATCTGAATAATCCACGACTTACTCCTCTAGACGCGTGATGGGTTTCATTTTCCAGTGCTCATCTTCCTCGTCGATGTAAGCTCTGTTGACTATTTTGTTCTTCTCCTCTAAGGGAATGAAGTTCTCGATGATCAAATGTCTGACAGATAAACAGCAGACGAGCAATCAGACACAGATAATGACAGACAGATGGAAACGATCACATGCAACTGAATAAATTTGAACAACCAGCTCAGTGTTGTGACTCTTTAGTCTGCCCTCTCTCGTCTGCATTAATCTTAAGGGTTGATGTAAAAGCCAACTCTTTCTTTTTTATGCAGCAGACATTCATTCGTTGCCAATACAACATTTCATCTATTTTGTTATGGGTAATTAATGTTCAAGAACTTCCAGTTCCTTTAATGTAGGAAACATGTGGTGTAACACAGGGTTTAAATGGAAAAATAAAATAAAATAAAAATCACATTTTCCCCAGAATAAACTCAAATGATTTCATATTTATATGAATACATACATATAAAAATGTATAAAAATGCATAAAATCTGACTGAGCACATCTGTATGCAACAGTAAAACTTTCCAGTACAATAGACTGTATAACCATTATGGGTCTGTACAGTGTGATGCACATGGATCATTTTCATTGTCTGTTCTTTTTCAAACAAAAACAACAAAAAAATCCAGTGTCTTGTGGTTTATATTTGACAGAATCAGCATAAATCACATTACTGTTACTCTACATTCTCCCTTCAGGATCAGGACAGACTGCGTTCATTATAGACATAATACTGGTGCTGATGACGCAGTATGCTGTGCACACTCCATACTTGAGTTTGAGTTCCCTGGTGAGCTCGTTCTGGGTCTGTTCCAGCTCCTGGCGTTCTTTGATGTGAGCCTCGTGGATGTCTTGGTTTTCTGCCTTCACTGCCTGCAGCTTGGCAAATAGCTGAGGGACAGAGGGAGCGAGGAGAGAGAGGGAGCCAGAGTTTGTGTGATGACAAGGTCTTTTAGAGGATTCAGACTTCTTATTACTTGTTAAATTGTAAATCTAAAAACACTAAATAAGCCAAGAATGTATAATTGTTTGATTTAAAATAGTACCCGACCTACTTTACGGGGAAGCCTTCTATTACGAGACTCATAAATCCTCAGAAATAAGGCAACACAAGACTTACAGCTGATCAGTCCATACCTTTTTCAGCTTCTTGGTCTTGATGTCCACCTCCTGCTGTAAGGAGCTGTAGGTCTCCTTCAGCTCCAGAGTCTCCTCGTCACGACAGTCCATCTGCTGTTGCATCTCTCGCTCTCGTCGTTTCTGCAGACCAACACAAGTTGAAACTTTTAAAACTTAAGTTAAGTAAGACCATTCTGGGTTGAAACATGTCAGTTGTTCAGGGACTTTCTGTGTGAAGTTTGCATGTGTCCTCCTGTGCCTGGCCTGGGTTTCCTTCAGGCTTCCTTCTAGCATTCTTAGACATTCTTAGACTGGGTAGAGAACTCAGTACGTACGACAATCACCTACAAGTTCACTGTGAATTTCCCAGAGATTTTCTGACTGTACTCTCAATCGACTCACTTGGATATCTATAAATTTGACTTGTAGGCTTAAGAAAATAGATCAAACTAAAAGGTAGAAGTCCAACTATCAAAGGTTTGGTTACCTGTTCGGCAATTTCCTGCCTCTTCAGCTCCAGCATTTTCTGTTGCTCATTAGTGTGATCCACGATGTTCTTCCCACCGACTAGAAGCTTACTCTCCATTGCCTGGGTGAAGAAGAAAAACAACAGATGAAAACACACAGGACATGGGATTCTATTTCACTATAATTTAGGGTTTTTCATAAAACCTCAAAATGATGATGTTCTCAAATATCTTGATTTGCCTACAAACCAAAATAATTCAGTTTTAATTATTTATTTGTTATATGGAGCAAAGAAACAAACAAAAAAAGAATCGGAGAACTATATCTGTATATACACAAAAATAATTCAAACTGGCAATTTAGTAATCGTTGCTGCCCTACTTTAAGTCACTAGCAGAAAAACAAACCATCATTGTCTATTGACTTTTGTGCATTGGCTTGTGACATTTTAGCACAGACTAATCAATTAGTTGAGAGAGTTTGTTTACCTTCACTTTGGCTGCAAGCATCTCTCCGGCCTCCTTCTCCCTCTTCAAGTCCTCCATTTTCTTTTCCTTCTCCTTAAGAAGCCGAGTCTTGTCCTCAGCCACCAGACTGTGATCCTCCATGATGGCCTTTCTCTCCCTCTCCAGCTTCTCCTGCTGTTCCCGCCAGTAATCGCCCTTGTCTTCTCCATCTTCCTCATCATCCTCCGTCTCTCCGTCTTCCAGATCCTCACCATCGCTGCCTTCCCCCCCTCTCCTCCTTTGCCTCCGCTTTTTTTTCTTTCCCGATCGCTTCTCCAGCTGTTCCTTGAGCCTGGCGATCTCCTCCTGAAACTCCCTCAGCAGAGCATCCTTGGGGTCCTCATTGATGCGCGGCTTATTCTTGATGTTCTTTGCCCTGTTGGAGTAGCGCAGCGTTGTCAAGGTCTCCTCCACGTTGTAGGAAGCTGGGCCAATGTTTGCTACCATGACAGTGCGGGCATTGCCCCCCAGAGAGTCCTGCAGCAGACGGGTAAGTTTTGAATCTCGGTACGGGATGTGGCTGCTCCTGCCATCCACTAGAGCTGATATGACGTTCCCCAGAGCAGAAAGTGACAGGTTGATCTTTGTGGCTTCTTTAAGCCTCTCCCCCTGAGCACCAGTCTTTGCCTGCCTTTCACTGCCCGCTAAATCTACCAGATTCAGTTTGCCAACTCTGATATGGTTCTCCCCATCCACACCCAACTCACTGCACTCAACAGTGATGACAAATATGGCATGAGATCTGGAGCTGTGCTCGTTCATGTTAGTGGCACCCACAGAACGATTCTGGTTGCCCACGTTCATGACATGCTCGATCTCCCACACGCTCTTGGTGACAAACGATGAAAGGTCTTTAACATACACCCCTGTGTCAGGCCTCTCCCTCAGCTCAAGACGACGGGCCTGGTCCTTGGACAACAAGTCTCTGATCTCCTCTTGGTAAATTTCAAGATATGATGCCCTCACCAGGTACTGCTGATTCTGGGATCGTGAAATGTGTGTAAAGATGTGCTCAAAGGAGTTAGGGATCACGCCTCTCCTCTCTGCATCATTTCTCACCCCCTCCATGGTGTATGTCTTCCCGGTTCCCGTCTGACCATAGGCAAAGATGGTCCCATTGAATCCAAGAAGAACCGAGTCCACCAAGGGCCTGAAAGTTTCATCATACAGATCTATTTGTTTAGAGTTGCAGTCATAGACTGAATCAAAGGTGAAGACTTTTGGGAGTTCATTAGCCGAAGCTTCCCGTGGGTTCCTGACCATAATTTGGCCCAGTTTTACATCGACAGAAACCACTTTTCCAAACTTGGCATGTCGCTCTTTTTCATTCATGGGGCGACACCGAACCACCACCTTCACCGACTCGGAACTCTTACTCTTGGACATGGTGAGGACCTGCTGCCACCCTTTTATAACCTTGTGTCTTCCGAGTGCAGTTTCGGGATCAACTAAGCAGTCGAAATGCCCACATCAGAATCTGCTGGAGAAGACACGTTCAATGATTAGAACAATTGCAACCATGCAACCAGGAAACGTAAGGTCGATGTCATTGTTTCCACATGTCCTCAGAGGTCCGATATGGTCAGCGTGACTTAAATTTCGTCATCCGTGCATTTCTGCATGGACCCTATGCAGACCCCTACAGTTTGAGTCTGTGCAGACTGTGGCTTGCAATCTTTTTGTCAAAAGACGTTTTATTACCATGGACACTTTACAACAACCACTTTTGGGTTTTTGGTACTCACATTTGTACAAACAAGCGTTCAAAGAATACAAGGCCATTAGAAACAGGCAAACTCTCGATGAGAAATCACTGCCACTGGAATGGAATGTTAGATTTCAGAATGCATGCATGGAATGCTAGAATGATGGAGTCTCGTGTTAAAAATTAACACAACCCCCAGAAAAGAATCCAATCCCAAATCCAATCAGCCAAAATCTGTTGAACACTTAATAGATTATCCGTGTGCTGCAGTGATTTCTAAATCTACTGACCCCAATATCGGACAAATGCTTGGGGTTAAAACACCTTAGAGAATCGACACACTAAGAATTAAGACAATTCTGAAAGAAAAACGGGTCAAGCCTGGTACAAGTAAGGTGTACCTAACAAAGTGGCCTGTGAGAGTACGTCCAGGTGCTAACACCTGTGCTACTAGTCAAAAACGAAGTGGTCTTGAAAGACTTTGTCAGTAAAAACGCCTTCACAACACACATGAGACGTGATGTGGTTAGAGGCACTTTAATCAAGTTACAAATGAACAACCTCCTCGTACTTTTTCAGGGGGAAAGCGTGAGCTCTGACTTCTGACTTCTGAGCTCACCGTTAGGTAACAAACCGGCGCCTCCATCCCAAATTAGCTAACTATATTTAGCCCTATAACTGAATGTCATTAGCCTCTCCATAATGATGGAATTTCAGGTTAAAAAGCGACAGCCACAAAAAGCCGAAAATGCCACAAAAACCTGCGTTTTACCTTGACTTCCACCACCAGCGACGCGTCAAAATAGCGTCTGCGGCAGTCAACGTTAGCTCATACAAATGGCAACCCCACAAGGAGACCACAAGACCGGCCTAGCAACGACAAACACACGGGTAACCTCAGCTACGAGTCTGGTAGCATTACCTGGCTAATATGCTAACACACACACACACACACACACACACACATAGAGAGTGGTTGAACACATTGGCACACAAACACAAACAAATCTCCAGACTCACAAAAACAACGCGATACAAACACAACAACTCACCACACACGCGGACACGTCGTGTATCATTTAATAGAGGCGGACGTGAGCTAATCCATAACTCTCAGTCAGCCATTAACCGCGGCTCATCCCCGCAACGGTCCGGGCGCTGAGTTGCCAGATTTGACACAACATCCCCCCCAAAATGGCAGCACATTATCCCGTGCATAAACTGTTATTCTGAAAAAGCATATCCATTATGGAAGTATAAAATATACCAAAAAAAACGCCTGTTTACGCTATTCATGTATATGTAAGTAACAAGGTTCCATAGCTACGTACAATCAGACAGCATGAGTAGATCGCATTCCAAGTACCTTACCTGGCAACCACACGTCTACATGCTTTTCCAACGTAGCTCAGTAAATCAGCTGATTGAACTGTATTCACAGAGCAGAGGCAGAAACAGGCATTTCAACTTTATTTTGATATTTCATATTTTCATATTCAGATAATGTCAATCTATAGTATAATTCTCATTCTGAATCCTTCAGTGAAAACAGTTTTACTGCCACATTCTTCAACTTTTTCCATACAATTCAGTAATTTCCTTTATTTCATAACTGTTTTGTTATGAAGTATTATGGCTATATTATAATTTATCCTGTTTTAAATATACACTGCAGAAAGAGAAGCCTTTGCCCTGACTAATGGGGGATCCTGATAAACCAAACGGAACCAGGCTGGATTTGTTCTTTGAAAACTAGTGTTCGTCTTTATTGGTGAAAAAAAATATATAAAAAAAATTGACTTCATCATTTGCATACATTGCTTCGGTCCACAACACATTCCCATTTAACTTCAATCAGTCCATCCAGTGCAAATCAACTCATCTGTTCAAGTGCAGTTCAACAACAGCAATGTTCTCGTGAACATTCACACATTCATCACTTTTTGGTCCTGGTAAATTAATATGTGGAGAGACCCGTCTCCTTTTCCCTCCCTATAATTAGCACGGACAGGAGGATCGGTTACTGTCCTTGGAAAAAGGACGAAGGAGAAAACCGAGCTGCGAACAGATCGAAGGACAGAAGAGCAGGGAGAGAGAGGGAAAAAGTGAGGGTTAGCGTGTGATCACTGACGCTGAAATCAAGTGTGTGCTGACGTGTTTGGATTGTAACACCCTGTTACAGCCACAGAATACAGTCAGTTATAGTTAAAGGAAATGTTGGGGGAAACCATGTGTTTCCCTGACAGAGAGGAAACCTGACTCAACTGTAGTGAACAAAAGCAGGCACGAGCCACAGCTTTAGAGTCAACATACTGGATTTTCAAGCAAAGAACCGACAAAAACATAGTGTTTTGTTGTAGCAGCATGTCATAACATGTAAAAAACATTAGAGCGGTTGTATGTGTGACTTACACATAGTCATGTATAAAGCTGACTGTGCTCCCTGTGCTGTGAGCAGCAGTAGACAGGCAGGAATGCTCTCACTGAGAACATGGCGGCAAACAGGGACAGAAATGGCAGTCATGTTTTCACGGGGCATGTCTTCCTCATTCTCTTAACAGGGAGCACACTAATTGCATGTAAGAGACTGACTATGTTTAAGTAAGTCATGCACTTCAAAAAACCTTTGAACCGTCACTTCAACACTACCAACCAACACCATCTCTTAAAATCCCTTTTTTCACAGATTAAAACCCATTCTAACACTGAACCCACCTGTTCCTCAATGTCTCATCTAGCTTCGCTCATTAAGAACCATTATATATAGAACAAATATCCACTGCTTTTCACGCGGTCATCCAGCATGACGCGTTTTCACTGTTCAGAGCTCTTGTTTATTTGGTTTCCCGGGTTTGTCCATGCCAAAGAAGGAGGACGGAAGGCCACGCACGTCCCGTTCCCTCTTCACAAAAGCAGAAAAGGAGGAGACACAGTTGCCAATAAAGTGGTCGGCTCGGCCCAAGATGTACAGGTCCAACTGGGCCGAGTCTGGCTTGAGAGTCACCACTTTCACCTGTAGAAGTCGCAGTGAAACACAAATTAACAACCAGCAGGGGGAAATTTTATATTGTAACAGCAAATAAGTGAGTACTTTTCAAAAAGAAGAGCAAAGGGAAAGCGAGTACCACTCTGCTTTTTTACTAATTGTGAAAAAAAACCTGTTTTACAACTTGTAAAAGTGACAAGCTAATCACAAACCTACCTCAGCTTAAGTTAAAGTTCAAACATTCCAGGAACAAAACAGTCAAAAACTAAAGCTGTCATACTTTTCACATCCTTCTTACAGCACTTACAGAGGCTTTACACACCCACCTTGCCCTTGAAGACCTTTTCAATATCTTTGCTGTGGGATTCTGAGTCTGTGGCAATGTAGACAGAGTTGGCCGAAGTCCTCTTCACCCACAGCTTTACAGCCCTGAGAATCTCTGCCAGGTCCGGCAGGCACATTGGCATAGTGAGAGGTAGAGTCGTCTGACGGTTGTAGCCGACGCACTGAGGCGAGGCCATGAAGTGAGGCCCTGTGTCGCCACTCTTCAGCATTTTGCAGGCATTTTGCTGCAAGGGTGGATGAAGAGGAGAGATTAAGATGAGTCTGCAAGATAAAGACCTTATCGCCACTTCAAGCTGTAATCAGCAACACATTAAATTCACAAAACAGTTTTAGTTTGCAATTAAATCTATAGAGCACAACCATACAAAGGAACTCATAAGCAGGAAAGGAACAAAGCTCTAACATCGAGGCTACGCTTATCTTCTTTCTGCACTATATACAAAAAAGCCTCCCAGTTGTTCTCAGCAACAGGATTCAGCCATTGATCTCCAACCAGGAGTCTGCAAACTTTTTGGTTTTTGGAGTTTATTTTGTGCGATTTCGGATATTATATTGTGGCAGGAGGAGTGTGTTCGCTGTCACAAGATGCGTAACGCCACGTACACGTGCGCGGCCCCGAGCCGATCTTGCAGGGCGACCATGCCTACCGCGTCATTGTTTTTAACAAACGTGGGGAGGACAATGAATACATTCATGCATACTTTTTGCAGTCAAGCTCTATGGGCAAAAGTTAATAACTCATGAAATCGCAATTAAAACATTTTTATACTTTTTTAAAAAATTGATCAACTTTGAATAATTTTTTTAAGACCCCATGGACACCCTGAAGAAAAATAGTTGACAGAGTCTTATCTCTTAAAGCAGAGTGCAGCATTCTTTTTTATTTAAAAAATAATAATCAATAAGTTTAAAGGGGACATATTATGCAAAATCAACTTTTTAACCATTTCAATACTTATATTTGGGACTCTGGAGGCCCTACCAGTCGCCAAAGTGTGGAAAAAGAATACTTCGTCATGTTTTCATGGTCCCCCTAAGTGTAAGTATAGGCGATAAAACGCTCAATGTTGAATTCCCTGCACTTATGACGGCAGCATGCGCATTTCACCGCAAATGTTACCGCCCCCACCAGTAAGTTTACTTGGAGAGCTCCACCTTAGCTCCACCTTGTCCCTGCGAGAGTGCAGGCGAGGGAGGAAGAGCGGTATTATGTCAACACGAAGGGACAAGTGTGCTGTTGGTGGCTGCACAGTGGAGCACAGTGTTTTACATAGGATTTTATATATGAAGCTAATGTGCCGGATAAAGTCAGCAAATGATCTCACCCAGTCGATGCCAATCCGCAAGTGAATGGCAACATATGGCCTGGTCAGCGAGGAGGCAATCTGCTCCTCTCCCTCCTTCACCATCTTATCGGACCACACGATGTAGCGCTGCAGGCCCACGTGGTCCTCAATCACCGGGAACTGGGCGGGGGCCCCAGGCAGAGCCAGGACCGGGTGTTCAGCGGGGGGGAACCTGTTCCAGCAGTGGAAGCATAAAGAGAACCTGAGGCACACTGACAACCAGTGCAAACCACAGAAAGCCAACCATTCAAACAATCATTAGGCTGCAGGCGCTGCATACCAGTTGTGTTTTTGTTGTGTTTTCTTGACAAGAAATCTTGCGTCACCATCCATACAAAAAAGAAATGTCCTAAACATTTTAGAGGTAGATGCATTCCTATAAGAGGTGTAACGGTTCAATCAAAAAATCTGTCCCGTGCAGTATGCTTGTCACGATTCTGGATACGTATGTACTGTTTGGTTTATGACGTGTAACGTAGCGTAAGCCGGAAGTTTTTTTTAGGTACGAGGAGGCGTGTCCTGTTGAGTGCTGCAGGTCAGTTGCAAAAATGTCACTAGAAAGACGCAGGAGGAGCCCCAGAGTTGGAGGATGCCCCAGCAGCAGCATCGTTTTGTTCTCCTGTGTGGGAGCATTTCAGATTTACTGTAACCAATGATGACAAAACTGTAACTGCATGTAAGCACTGCACAACACGTGTTACTTATGCTATAAGCAGCACTTCAAATATGCTAGTGCATCTGCAGAGACATCACCCCAGTGTGACGCTCGACGTCAGACAGGTCAAAAGCCAAGTAAAGCAATGGGGTTTTTATAGTGAAAGATATTCAGCCTTGTGCCGTGATGGAGGATGCAGGATTTCAGCATGTGATTAAAGTACTTGAGCCACAGTATAATATTCCATCCGCCGTCACTTCAGCAACTTCCTGAACTTTTTTGAAGAGACACGACGAGGAATTGTCAAAGAATTGTCCGACACAGCTTACGTGGCTCTTACTACAGAGCTACTACTTAATACATTACTTTGATGAGGTGGCAGAAGCAGGAGTTTTAGATTTATATCTGTCGCAATCCTTTTACAAACAACATCAAAATCAGCACTGCACACACTTAGTAAGTCACCTGCCGAGTCTAAAGCTTGTCAAGTGAACTGTTTGACAGACATGTGATTAACAAACAGACTTTCCTTGCATTTAGAGACAGATATTTCAGGGCCTTTACACTTTCCCCTCATGAATTTAAATATTTAAATTGATGATTTGGCTGCTCAAACATGTACTCACTTCTTCATCCACTGAGGTTGGTGGTAGGCACTGAAGGAAATACCACCAAACAAGACTGAATTGTCAAAATCCACACCGACATGGTCCCAGAATGGACCAAATGGGTTCCCGTCCTGTGAACGAATAAGACTTATCAGTCAATATCAGAGCAGTGACACATGAAGGAAAAGTTCTGACCACCAGGGGGCAGTATTTCACCCCAAGCCCTCATTTCATTTGTTGACGGAGAGGCTAAGCGATTGAAAAAAAAGCACCGTCACGTAAACATCACTGAATGCTTCTTAACTTTCAGAAAAAGGCAGAAACCACGATCAAACAACACTGAGATTTTGACACCCATCGACCACATGCTCTGTTCTGCTGGACCCTCCCTCACCTTCATAGGGCAGGATTTCTTGTCTACGCTCCGCTGTGCAGCCGTCTCAAAGCAGTAGGCGTGTCTCTGCCCTGGTGGCCAGTGTGTGGGAGCCAGCTTCTCCATAAAGTCCTCCAAACTGACCACGCGGTGGTAGGCAGACAAGGCCTCTAACTGGAAGAACTCCCCGTAGGGGACATGGACCTGAGGAGAACAGAATAAAATAGAAATTCTGTAAAATAAAAGACAGGTGATACACGAGATGTATTTTAAATAGCAAGAAAATGTGATGAAATTGACACAAAGCAACAATTGTTAAACTGTACTTTAATACTAGTAATACAACTTGTACTTACTAGTATTGCTATTAGTCATCCCCTATTGTCGTTAGATTTACTTATTACTTACTTACTTACTAATCCTGTACTGCGCAGTTGCTCTGATGTTACAACTGTGTTTTCCTGTGATGGCACAATATAGTAACTTAATATCTCACTTAAATGATCGCAATATCAGAAATAGAGGTTGACATTTTATAATAATCAGAGTTCAGCCATGGCTAATTATGATTAATTAATTGGCCAATTATTACAAATGACACATTCTTTTCAGTGATTTGGCATCAACATCTGTTTGGAAAGATCTGATCACAGGGGGGACAGTGTTGTGTACAGCTGTTCAGCACTGACATCACACACAGTGACTCACTGAGTGTACTTACATTGGTGTATGGGGCCTGGTGGTGGCGATACACTATAAAGGGAGGGACTGCCATGGTCCGGTTGAGCATCTTTGCAAAGGCCAGCGTTCCCAGGAAGTGGTCGACCTGGTTTCCAAAGCGACCTGAACGACAAAAGGGATCACTCTCATCAATTCATCAAAACTAGTTTTATTTGTATGGCACATTTGAACAGGTATGCCTTTAGCTTGGTTTTAAAAACCTCAAACTTGAAGTAGATCTAACATTAGTTGTGATTATGCGTTTTACGTTTAAGCCACCAGAGACTAAACATTTTAAGTTTCTAGAAGGCTTGTAAAAAGTGACCCACTGTCATAAAAGAGACAGTAGGCCATTTAAATCATAAAAAGAAGCAATGAGCTATAGCAGAAGACCACACCCAGCACAATTACCATCAGTTTCAGGTTTCTCTGTACCTAATAAAATGGACGCTTAGTGTCGCATCATGCACCAAATTCAAATGTATATGCTACCAATTCGCATTTCAAGGAGTATTACACCTCAGTACGAGGTGCAGTCCTCCGCTAACCTAAGTTAGCTGCTAACTAGCATTTCCTGTGTATTCGTTCAACTTAGATGTACTTTTTATTAAGTGTAAAAGTTTGTTAAAGTGAGGAGTTGCTCTTCGTCTGAACACATACACCACCACTAACAACACGATATGAACTGGCCTCGCTAGCTCTCTCCTGTTAGCACAGCAGAGTGCAAACACATCCTTCATTAACCCTATAAGACGTTATTTACCCATGCAGGGGCAGTACAATATGTAGCCATTGTCATCCCACTGCACTTCCTCCGCTAAAGTCCGACAGGTTTGAATTACAAGTGAAAAAAACAAACATGTCAGAGTGAGAGAACTGACTGCGCTCCGCTTAACCGCCATTGTGCTTCATTTCATGCTCCCAGCATGCACTGGGAGTCTTTTACTGACACGCCTACTTCTTCGTCTTCTTCTTGTTTTACGGCATCCATCCATAGGCGCATTACTGCCCCCTTCTGCTCTGGAGTGTGAACCAGAAAAAAGGTCATCCTCACAACACACACTACGTTACCCTTTATATTTTCCCCATTTCTGTCCTACTTTGTATCCTATAAAAAGCCCTTGATCCCTTAAGAACTTCACTACTATCCTGACTCATTTCTCACTTATTTCCATTATTCCCTTTAAATTAAATTCTTGATCCCCTCATTTTCTTAGGCTATTTTTCATCACCTCTCCACTGTATATGCCTCATTATTATTATTATTATTATTATTATTATTATTATTATTGTTATTATTATTATTATTATTATTATTATTATTATTGTTGTTGTTATTATTACATGTTCCACAGATTCCTCCTCTTCCTGACACCTCTCACACCGTCCTCCTGTCTGATGCTTCATCAACTACCAATTGAAGTGACTTATTCAGTGCACAGTGGCCTAGCCGTAAACTCATTATCACAACCTCCTCTCTCCTGTGTCCCATTCATGGATGTATGAGCATATTACATGCATTAGAAAGAAAATGGCATTGCAGTAACCTAGAGGAATTTTATATAGATGGTTTTGTAGCTTATAAAAAAGCCCTACATGAAGCTAGAGCTGCAGATTATTTTTTTTAACTGAAGATAATAATAATAATCACAGGTTTGTTTTCAGCACTGTAGCCAGGCTGACACAGAGCCACAGCTCCACTGAACCATCTATTCCTTTAACACTGAGAAGTGATGACTTTAATAACTTTTTTGTGAATAAAATAACATCAATTAGAGTAAGAAATGATCATCTCCTCCCTCATTGTGGTACTGACTCCTCTTTTAGCAGAAGAGCTTTAGATCTCCCTGAGTTAACATCATTAGTTTCATCATCCAAACCATCAACCTGTCAGTTAGACCCTATCCCCTTTGATGTTTTAGATAATTAGCGACCTATATCAAATCTTCCCTTTGTTTCTAAAATCTTAGAAAAGGCAGTTGCTAATCAATGGTGTGAATATTTGTGCATTAATGGCCTGTTTGAAGATTTTCAGTCATGTTTTAGATGAAACCATAGCACTAGTTAAAGTTAGAAACGACCTTCTCTTGGCTTCAGTCTCGTCTCTTTACTTGTCCTGTTAGATGTTAGTGCTGCTTTGACACCACTGATCATAAGAAAGCACAACATACACTTTCATTGTTATGCAGATGACACACAGCTAGATTTATCGATGAGGCCGGATGAAATAAATCAGGTTGTTCAACTCTCAGAGACATTAAGTCCTGGATGACCTGTATCTTTCTACTTTTAGATCCTTTTTTTCAATTCTTTCTGTCTGCCATTGCTCCTTCTTTCCTTTTCTTCTCTTACGTCCTTTATTTCTTTCCTTTTTACTGTCCCTTCTTTTTCCATATTTCTTTCACACTCACCACCTTTTATCCCTTCTCTCTCCTTTCTTCCAGTCCCTTTTTTTTGAATCAATGAACATTTAGTGCAACCAGCAGGGGGCGTCACAGCCACTTCACCACATCAGCCTCAGTAACAGTGGTGCAGGTGGAGAAGCAGAATAAAAGGAGGAGTTTGAGGAACGTATTTTTTCCACTCTTCCACTTCTTTTTTGATTTTTTTTGTTTTACTTAATTTTGAAAAGTTTATTATTTTTCATTTATAATTCACATTTCATTTTTGAGTGTTGTCTTGGTTGTCGTTCCTCTTTTAAAGGACCAGGATTTAAGAACAATAAGTTATTGTTTTTTTTTTGTCATTGTTATGTGAAGCTAATTGCATTTTCTATTCTGTATTACTTTGCTAAATGTATTTCAGTTTTTACTCTTAAGACTTTAATCATTCTTCTTATTTATAATCTTTTTACCTTGTGTTTACTTTGTTGTTTACATTTCTAAGTAAAAGTTTTACTTTTACTCCACTACGTTTCCTCGAACTATCTTTGTTACTCGTTACTACCAAATAAAATCAGAAAAAGAAGAGTGGTTGGTATTATGGTCTGTATTTATACAGAGCTTTTCTAGTCTTGATGAACTGCTTTACACTACAGTTGACATTCACACGCTGCAACGTGGGGTGTCTTTGCTAAAGGACACATAGCAGAGCAAGGAATTGAACCCACAGCCTTCCACTTAAAAGACAACTCACCTTACCACTGAGCCAAGCACAAAGTGCCTTTTCTCCATTCTCCTAAGAAAACTTATATCAATTTAGGACAATTTGGCTTATTTCTAGTGAAGCTAGAAGTTCACAACAAACTGAAGAACTTAAAAGTGAAGTTAATCTGTGTTACAGTATATGTTCAGTGATACAGACTTGAGGTGAAACGAGGAGCAGAGTTTATTTTTCATTATGTAGCTTCTTCATGACATTGTTCACATGTGTGCTCAACATGCCCCAGCGCTGTGTGCTGGGTCGGCATGGCAACACATGGCCTGGGTGCAGCCTCATAGACCTTTGTTACTCTTTATTCACGTCAGCTCTGCCCCAATTGTCTCAAATTTAAAATTAAAAAATGACACATTAAGGAGTTGACATTTGATCATTTTGTTTGTGTGAGTAACTTTTAAAAAGTAAATTAATGTCTGTTACATTCCACCACAGGTACCTGGAAAACAATTATACAGTTCTAGCACGACGTTACTCATCTTCCTCTGTTTTTCCATCAGTGATTGTACCTGGTGTTTTTCTTTTCTTTTTTTAGATTCTGCTCTGGCGAGGTTCCAAGTGAATAATGAGGACAGGTGAATGAATGATGAGGACAAGTGAATGGTGAGGACATGTGAATGATAAGACAGGTGAATGATGAGGACAGGTGAATGAATGATGAGGACATGTGAATGAATGATGGGGTCAGGTGAATGATGAGGACATGTGAATGATAGAACAGGTGAATGAATGATGAGGACAGATGAATGAATGATGAGGACAGGTGAGGATGAGGAATGAATGATGAGGACAGATGAAATGGGGACAGGTGAATGAGTGAAGGTGAATGGTGATGGGACATGTTAATGAATGATGAGGACAGATGAACAGATGATGAGGACAGGTGAATGATGAGGACATGTGAATGAATGATGAGGACAGGTGAATGAAGGATGAGGACAGGTGAATGATAAGATAGGTGAATGATGAGGACATGTGAATGATTCGACAGGTGAATGATGACGACATGTGAATGAATGATGAGGACAGATGAATGAATGATGAGGACAGGTGAATGATGATGAGGACAGGTGAATGAATGAAACAGGTGAATGAAAGACAGGTGAATGATGAGGACATGTGAATGATTGACGGGTGAATGATGGCGACATGTGAATGAATGATGAGGACAGATGAATGAATGATGAGGACAGGTGAATGATGAGGACATGTGAATGATGATGAGGACATGTGAATGATAAGAACAGGTGAATGAATGATGAGGACATGTGAATGAATGATGAGGACAGGTGAATGAATGATGAGGACAGGTGAATGATGAGGACATGTGAATGATAAGACAGGTGAATGATGAGGACAGTTGAATGATGAGGATATGTGAATAATGAGGACAGGTGAATGAATGATGAGGACATGTGAATGATAAGACAGGTGAATGATGAGGACATGTGAATGATGAGAACAGGTGAATGATGAGGACAGGTGAATGGCGATGAGGACATGTGAATGATAAGAACAGGTGAATGAAAGATGAGGACATGTGAATGAATGATGAGGACAGGTGAATGAATGATGAGGACAGGTGAACAATGTGGAGTGGTGAGTGAGAAAGTCAAAGCATTTGTGACCTTTGACCCATTTTGACTTTATATGTTTACATATCATTTGTAAAAGGTTATAAAAACAGGTAGATTTGTGTTCCCTTGTCCTTTTTGCACGACACAAGAAATAACCTAGTTATTTAAGTAATTAAATAACTTTTACAGTACATTTTTAGACCAGTACTTTTATAAAAAATACTTTTACCTCTTTTCAGAACACAGGAAACAACCATCTGCTCACATCGATCCACGATCGATGAGCAACACATTCCTTGTCTTTCAAAACATTTCTGAAGAAACTAGAATGTTGATGAATTGTCTGCGTGGAGCCGAGAAAGAATTCTATGCATGTCGTTAATATAAAGCAAAAAACACCACACAAGTATTTACACTACTAATGAAATGTATTTATTATTGATTTTATAACAAAATCCGTGTCTTTGTTTGGGATGTTTTTCAACTCAGGCCTTTGAAAGATACTTAATCCCCTCACATCCTCCGATTCAGCCAAGCCCGGCTAACATATTCTCTCTCTTTCTTTTCTTTCTTTGTATTCAATCACTCTCGTTTTTTCTCTTCTTTCAGACACTCGGCAGCTGGCTGCTGCTCTTTCCCTCTTTTTTCCTGTGTGTGTGTCGTTCTCTGTGTTCTCTGCTCCTCCCCCCATCCCCCTGAACACACACTGTTTTTCATTGTTGGAGATGACAGCGACGATAACAATGCAACCAACCACAACTCACAGGAGGAGTATGAGAGAGAGAGACTTCCTTCAGGTGAATAAAACGATGCTCATCACAACACAAATGGAACTAAAATGCACATGATTTTAAATCATAAATTGATTCCTGCATCTCTGACTCACTGCAGTGTTTCTGAAAACTCCCATTTCCCCTTTTTCTTGCATGTTTAAGTTCCCCCAGACTCATAACTCTGAGTTTCACTGTAACATCTACAGATGAATGTGTGTCACTCACGTTTCCTCCTTCCTCCCCCTCTTGTCTTTCTTCACCTTTGCCTCCCTCACACTCTTTCTTTTCGCCTGTGGCCTGTTCACAGGAGGAGAAAAACACACACACAAGGTAGTCAACAAACACACAAACCGCCCCCGTTGACCTTTCTGTGTTCATGCCGACAACCTGCTTTTCAGTTCAGCTGAAGGCTGAGACTCGCGCGCAGTTAAGTTAAATCTCAATTTCCATACAAATTGTTTCACCTCAATTAAAGTAAATGGCAAAAAAAAAAAAACCACTTAAAAACCAACATTTTGCAGACAGAAATATTCATTTGAACTTAAAGGACCACTTACATAGTAGTTAACATAAATAAATGTGTCATTTGATCATCAGACAGTGGATCTGAGACAACAGAGGACGTTGGGACTGAACAAGATTAATAAAAGTGACAGAAAGTCGACGTCAATGTCACTTCTGTCAAAGAAAATAAAAAGATAAAAAATAAAAGGCCCTACACTGTTCTTTACTGTGTTCCTGCCAAGTTTTATGAGTAAAAGATGTGAAAAATGTCAATAATTAAAAAAACCTGGTCAAATTTGGTCGAATTAAACAAACACAGCAGCATCACAATGATTTTAAGTTTATTCTTCAGCACTTTAAGCACTTTTCTCTCAAATGGTCGTCACGTGTGATGTGAACACAAAGCTAATAAAATGTCATCTTTTGTACATTCTGTGATTTTTGGAAATCCTCTAAAATCAAACAAAACCTCTCGTTTCCTTCTACAGAGACAAAACTCACGTAATCTCTGATTTATTTGGAGTTAAAATTAAAAAAATAATCCTGAATCTTTTCTACTTATATAAAGGAACAAAAAGTATTTATTTTGTTTTAAACTAAATGAGACAAATCCCCCAAACTCCATATTTTGAGTTTTCTCTTTCTCACCTTTAATTGTGATTTATTGTTTTACTGTTTGCTCTTAGGTCTGTTCAGGTCTTATGTTTTTATATTTTATTTAATTTATTTATCTCTGATGGATTGGATGTGTTGTAAGAATTTTAGTGTGTAATAATAATTAATCCATCATTAAATTATAAAAAAGTAAAAAAACAAAAACATTAGATAACGAGTTGGACATGTAAACTTACTATTACAAACCTTCAAAACTAACGATTTAAATGAAACAAAATACTTGCAAAAACTTAGTAGATGTAAGAAGTTATATAGATTTACAGGTAACAGGTTTTGTTAGGAAAACTAATTCTACACAACTAATAAAACTCAGCAAAATGAATTTAATATTTCATTCCTAACTTGGGAACAGACATAAACACTCACAGATAACAAATCTCACTTTATTCATACATTTATATGTTTTCCTTACCTTATAAATCTCTGTGAATAAAAGGCCGATTTTCTCATGTTCTTATATAAAAACAACAAACATAACTTTAAGAATCTTTTGTTTTGTTTTAAAGATGAATTTAGATTTGCATAAAGATTAGTTTGTTATAAAACTCCACTCAATGAATTGGATTCATAACAATACATGTAATATTTGACAATAAAAGATTCATAAAACCCTCATTTTTGCTTCTAAAGATAATTTTAGATTGTTATAAATGAGAAAAAAATTAATTTTGGTCCTCTGGATTTTTGTAGATTTAATGATGTTAGAAATGTGTATTTTTACCTTAAATATTCACATAAAAATCCTGAATATGACAATGAACGTTTCAGAAAGCACCACTTTTTGAAGTTCTAAACATTCATTTTAATTTAACTGCGATATAAATGATGAAAACTATCTATAATGTCTATCTATCCATAAAATAATCACGCACTCTTTAATATTCACATACAATCTGAATATATGAAAATATTCGTTTCAGACAAAACT
The DNA here is from genome assembly GCF_019176455.1 of Solea senegalensis. Classification (NCBI taxonomy): domain Eukaryota; kingdom Metazoa; phylum Chordata; class Actinopteri; order Pleuronectiformes; family Soleidae; genus Solea; species Solea senegalensis. The sequence continues at coordinate 475,580 of NC_058031.1, forward strand.
TGTACCAAACCTTGATGGTTGAATTCATATTGTTATAAAGATCAGATTATTATCTTTGGTTCTAAAGGATTATTTTGTTATTATAAATGATCATCCACTCTTTAATATTCAGAAAAAACCTGAATGGATGAAAAATAGAGGTTTCAGAGAAACTGTGTGTTTATTATTTTAAAACTCTGTGACGTTTTACTCATTCTGGATCATTTAAAATCATTTCAAAAATGTGACAATATATGAGAATAAAAGTTTCATGGAATCTGACATGTATTTTCACTGAGATTAAAAAGGGTTATTTTGTGATTATAAATGAAGAAAAATGTCAAAAAAGATTTATTGACATACAAATGTGTTTCAGATGATGATAACTGTTGCTTATGTCCTCGTCCTCCTCGTCCTGCAGTGACGTGGACGCGTGGCCACACAGGACGTGGCTCGTCCCACCCGTCCACCTTATCATCCTGCAGCAGGACGCAGCGGCATGCTGATACTCCGCACCATCGCGGCCGAGATAGAGACAGAGCTCCACACCTCGGCTGTGAAATCATCCCACACCAGATGCTCACTGTGTGACATAAAACACACTTAATCCACATAATCTCTGTGTGCAGCAGCAGCAGCAGCAGCAGCTCTGGCTCTGACAAGAGTCTCAACAGGTACAGGAGCATTTCTGTGCGAGACTTTGGAAATCTTTGTTGTGTGAGAAGAAGAACGTGCAGTTTCCTGAGGAATATATGCAACTTATTTCACATTCTTTACACGTGAACATGCAAGAAACTCAGCTTTTTGGTACATGTTGGTCCCTTATGCACTTTGAAATGTATGGTCTCTATTTCCTGCATCATATTTTAAATTGTATGTCAACTGGAACACAGTGCACGCTCTTTTATTCTTATTTTTGTATAGTTTCTTGTCTTCTTCTTGTGTATTTTTGTTTTATTCCATCAACATGCCTAGGGAGAAGAGACATATACCAACCTATGATAAAACTATCATATTTACATATGTCCATTAATGTACAATTAAAAAAACTTCACAAACAAATACATTAATCAGTTGGCTGCTCTTCCTGAAATGTGTACTCCTGACACCAGAATATAAACTCAAAATCAAACTTTACATAACTCAGTGAAGTTCATCAGCCTGAGACTCATTAAAACATACACTAGAGTAAATATTCCATAGTGAAGCAGCCTATTTTTACACTTAACTGTAATTAAAGGTCCAATGTTGTGTTTGAAGAAACAAGAACCTCTGCAGTCTCTCTTTAACCACAGACAAAATAAGTGAAACACAAATTCATTCATTCATTCATCTCTTACAGCTTTATCCCCCCCACATGACACCGTGGACAGGTGGTCAGTCCATCGCAGGACAAACATTCACTCTCACATTCAGGTCAGTTTAGAACCCGGAGAGAACCCACACACACACACACACACACACGAGGTAAGAAAGACCCTCCATCAAACCGGGATAGGAACCGGTGACCTTCTTGCTGTGAGGCAGCAATAGCAGACGCTGTGAGGCCACTGTATGTGTGTTTGCACACCAAGCTCAGTTATGTACAATTCCTTCTTGATTTCTTGTAAATATATTATTTTTATTATTTTATTACACTGAACTCCTTCTGTTATTTATATACATATATGTATATAAATACATATAAATATGTATTTATATACATATTTATATGTATATAAATACATATAAATATGTATTTATATACATATTTATATGTATATAAATACATATAAATACATATTTATATACATATTTATATGTATATAAATACATATAAATACATATTTATATACGTATTTATATGTATATAAATACATATAAATATGTATTTATATGTATTTATATACATATATGTATATAAATACATATTTATATGTATTTATATACATATTTATATGTATATAAATACATATAAATATGTATTTATATACATATTGCCGAGGTGCCGAGGCGAGGCGAGGCGAGCTGGGACCGGAAGGGGCTTTAGTACCGAGGTTCCAAGTGAACTTAGTCGATAGTAAAATGTGACGTCAACAGAGAGAGTCGTCACTGGCGGAGTCACGAGCGCTGGCTGCACGAGTACAAACATACTCGTGCAAAGGAAAATCAAATAAAAGCAAACTCGTAGCCTGACAAGCCAGACCTAGGTGTGGACACACACACACACACACACACACACACACAGGTGACAGGGCTCAATGCAAGGGGCGGGATAAACGGTTGTCTTTCAAATTCCCTCTGCACGCAATAGGACAGCGCTACAACCAATCAGAGCAACGGAGAAGGTGACGTAGTTAGAGTCGGGCAAGTGTTCCAGAGTTTGATGGAGAGATTGTTGTAAGACACAAAGAAGAAACCTCAACGATTCGTGTTACTGAGAGATTACTGCACGTTAGTGGCACTGGAAGAGACAACACCGGCAAAGTCCAACAGAACTCATCAGCGAGACTTGATCGGGACTTGCCGGTGAACTGGAGACGAGTGGAGGATGAAAAGAAGGAGAAAGATAAACTCTGAATACATCGTTCATAAGATGGAATGACTTCATTTGAAAAGACTGCTGTTTGCCAGCAGCGGCCATCTTCTTTATTTACATGTAGCAGAGAGCGGCAGGGACGAGGGTATGTTAAGCCCCGCCCACCGACTCTGTAAGCGATGTGATTGGCCAAACCAGAGTTTGGATTTTGCAGCTCGCGAGCTAACGAGGAGTTTCTAGACGGAACCCTGGCTGCAATTCAATTAGCTACCACTAGGGAGCGTCTAGTTTTCTTGGCTAACAAACTGGGCCTTTAAGGAGAATCTCCTGCGTCTGTCCTCATGTCCACCGTCCACTGCCTCTGTCCTCATGTCCACCATCCATCTGCTTTAAACAAAACACATAAACACACACGTATATAAAGTCATTTCCCAGCATGCCATTCACTGAAAGGTGAAGAAAAGGGACCGCTGGGATTCTGGTGGCGAGAAAATTCCCTCCAGATGAAGACTTGAAGACAAATTGTCCCGTCTTTGCCTTTGTTTTCACTGATGAACTTTCTTTGGATCTCGAGAAGGTTTTGACTCGATTCGACAACGAAGAAGAAGAAAGAGCTGTGAAGAGACGGCGGTGTCAGAGGACGGACGGACGGGGGGCGTGACACCAGCCGAGGAATCGCTGTAGACGTGACTACTGTCGTACTCAGCAGTCGTAAGCAGACACAGATGTTTGCGCTCAGTGTCTGACGAAGACTTTATTTACAACGAGGCTTGTCTTCACTCCTATCATCATAAACTTCTGAGGGTCCGACTCCCCTCGTCCCTTTACAGTGCATCTAATCAACATAAGACATGCAGACGTCCCCGTCCTCCTCCTTGAAATGTGGACACATGAGAGGGAATCCAGAGGAAGAGCAGCAGAGCGAATAAAAACCATCGTGGTCACACACGAGGAATCGTACTCTCATCCACACAAACAAACAGCGACATAATGACGATAATGACATGAGACATCCGTCTCTCTGTCGTCATGTCCTCATCTCTCATGTCTCTCAGTGTTTTTGTGCAGCGTCTTCATGTGAGACAACGCTGCTGATGATGCTGCTGATGCTGCTGCTGCTGCTGCTGCTGCTGCTGATGCTGCTGCTGCTGCTGATGCTGCTGCTGCTGCTGATGATGATGCTGATGCTGCTGCTGATGATGATTCTTCTGCTGATGATGCTGCTGCTGCTGCTGCTGATGCTGCTGCTGCTGCTGCTGATGCTGCTGCTTCTGCTGCTGACACCCTGTTCTCACTGTTGCCCTCAGGAAAGAGGTACAGGTCCATCCAAGCCCGTACCTCTAGGTTTGTGAACACCTTTTATCCAATAAGTGCAATAAGAGTGCTTAACACTAAGTAACTCTTCCAAACTGTGCAATATTCTTACACTTCGTACGCGTTCAATATACACACCTCACATACACCCACTCTGCTGTACAATGCACTGTAAATACTTGAATACTTTTTTTTTACATATCCTTCTAATTTTAGAAGGTGTTTCGTTCTTCTTCTCCACTCTATCTTTTCACTTGCACTACTAGAACTGTCCTTTAATCTCGTTGTACACTGTATAATGACAATAAAGGTGATTCTGATTCTGCTGATGATGATGATGATGCTGTCAGTTGTTATGCACATTTATAACAAGTGCAATATTTCAACGATATTATGCTTAAGTTTACCATTTAATTGTGTTTATCTCCAGAAATGTGAGGTTGTTTTGTAAAAGGAAACTTCATTGTATGTAAAACAAAGGAAAAAAGAATACAAAATAATTAGAGTTCTTGTTGTTTATAGGTTATTATGCTATTATTTGACTGGTTCGACCCATTTGAGATCAAATCGTGCTGCTGTATGTGGTTCCTGAACTCAAAATGAGTTTGACCCCCTGATCTATTCTATTCTATTATTTTTGGACAATTTTTGGATAAGAAATACAAGCTACATCACCAAAACTACCGACGCCAAAAACACAATAAATACACAAAGAAACTGTCAAATCAAAGTTGTCGTACATAACTTTTGTCTGTTCACACAAAGATGGTTAGGTCCACGTGACTCTCTGCACGACGTTCCTGTGCTGCACACAGGAAGTGATTTGTTCAAGTTCACAAAAGTGAGTGGATATGAAAAAAGTTACAGAAGTGAATTTACAGACAACAGTTCTTGTTGTCTGCGCTGCTGCTGCTGCTGCTGTATACACACAAACGCGCCCTCAGTCAGGTCTGATAGTACTGCTGGACAGAGACTGTTTTCAAAAATTTCCAAAATAAAATGTAATGTAGTAGAAACCACAGAAAATACGTTTCTTGTATTTTTAAGTGTATCAAAACAGCATATTTACAAGATTTAACATTTTTTAATAAAGTTTTTTTGTCATTATAACAAAATGGAGCAGAAGTTTAGATTATTTTTTTAAATTTCACATCTTCATTGTTTCAGACAATTAGAGCAATAAAAATATAACGATGCAGAAAAACAGATTATTAACAGATTATTAACAGATTATTAACAGATTATTAACAGAAAACTGTTTTGTTAGTTCAGAAAACAGCAGAATTGTATTTCAATTACAATGATCTCTTTCATGGCTCATTGATTCAGTTGAAACAGAGCAGAATTGGATCATTTTTGTAACAGAGTAGAATTTTATTACAATGAAAACTGTCTTTTTAAATCCAAAAAGCTAATTTTACAACTCTAATTAAAAAAAAAAAATTTTTTTTATATAATGTAAAAATCATTGTGCACACACACACACAAACAAAGAAATAGTCAACATCTTACTTTTCTTTATAAGGAAAAAAAATGGGCTAAAGAAACCAACACAGATTATTTGTATTTATCAGTGTGAAGTTTTCAGTGTGTGTGGTCATGGAAACAAAGTTTCCTCTGATTTACTCATATTTGCTCTTGATCATAATAAACAATTGTTTGTCTTGTTTTGTTTTTTCAGGACTCTAAACTTTGATCATGTGACCTGCTCTCTCTCTCTCTCTCTCTCTCTCTCTCACCCTGCAGGCTCAGTGGTGGGGCTGTTGTGCTGGAAGTGTGTGCGTGCGGGGGCGGTGAGGGTGATGAGGAAACAAGTTCATTTGCCCTGGAAGTAATCCCCACACACACACACACGGGGTGGGGGGGACGGGACCTGAAATACAGAGAAACAAAAATAATAGAAATGGGATCAGCACGTGGACACAACAACTTTCCTGCTGAAAACTTAACTTAAATCAAATAAAATGTGAAAGCAAAATACAAATGTGTTCTGTTTTCTTATTTAATCTTTTTTTACAACTGACATTTAGTTCGTTTTTCAAACGTAAACAATAATAAAAACATGATTAAAATGTGAATGATAAAACAGGCACATATTTAGTAGTTTTAGACTTTTTCGTTGTGAAAAGGTCATTCATTCATCCATATTCACTGATTTCTTGCTCGTTTTCTTATCTTACAATTGTATGTTTTTTTTAATCATTCTAATATTAATAAAATATAACAATGACTGTCAACAAAATTAGTTTTTAAAAAAGAAAATTGTGATATTTTTGCATATTTATCAAATGTAAAGGCCTAAAAATTATAAGAATTACAAATATATATAAAAATATTTACTTATTATACATAATGTGTAAATCAATTCTATGTTGCCTATAAAATAGAATATATTGAAATGTAAGATGTTTACATACTCTATAGCTGTGCCAAATCATTATATTATTAGTAATAATTAAATATTATTATTAATAATAATATTTGATTATTCAAAATTTAAACATCAAAGTTACTTTTTTCCATTTTTAAAAAAGAGAAAACTAAAAATTGTGACATTTTGACTGTATTTTTTCTCATATTTATCAAATGCAAAGTCCTAAAAAATTCTATACATTTATACATAATGTGCTAACACAATTGCCATGTTGTCTATAAAACACAACTATATATTATAAAGCTGTGCCATGAATAGTCATGATATCTTTTATTTTAAACATCAAACTAATTTGAAAAATGAAATAAAAAGTGTCATTTACAGCTTAAACTCTCTTATTTGATTTCAAGTTGTTGTTGCATTTATGAAAGAAATAAAAGAACATTTTAAGTAAAAAATAACTTTCAAAATAAAGTTAGTAAACATTTAAATAAAACGTTATTGATATTTTCTAAGAAGACTCGTGTTTATAAAATAGTATTTTCTGACTGGACAGAGTGGAAAACAAAAAAAACAGTGTCGCTGTTACATACGTGAGGTAAAAAAAAAAGTTTGTGAAAGTGACGTCACGCTCCCACAATGCTTACCGCCCCATAACTCTGAGAGAGAGAGAGAGAGAGAGAGAGAGAGAGACACACACACACACTCTCTCTCAGGCCGCGAATATAGAAAAATAATTGAGGAAAGAGAGAAAAAAATCGTCAGAAAAATCGTTAAAAGGACAGATATCGCGCAGAGGACGGCGCGTGCACGGCGGCGTGGACTCGCTCTCCCACGGCGGCTTGTACTGGTCCAGACCGGGGATGGAAGGTTACCGGGACTCCATGTGAAACTGACTAATGCGGTGCTGGAAACTTTTAGGTCGGTGTTTTTTTTCTCTCCCTTCATCTCTCTCTCTCTCTCTCTCTTTCTGTCTGTGTCTCTCACCCTCTCTCTCTCTCCCTCTCGTGCAGAAAAGTGTCTGCACGTTCCTGTCGTTCGTTGTTGTTTTTTGTTTGCTGTTGTTTGTTTGCATGTGAAAGCAGCGGTGAATCAAACAGTTGCCGTGCGCGTGCACTCACTCACACACACATTGTAACGAATGCGTTATTACCGTGTGTGTGAAAGTGTCTCGCGCGTGTCTCTCTCTCTTTTCTCTCCTTCTTTCCTCATGTTTTCATGTTTTCTCGGTAAAACTTGCTGTGAAAGTGAAGGACAGCAGCGCACGCTCCTCCTGCGTCCGCCTGTCTGTCTGTCCTGCGTCTGTCTGTCTGTCTGCGTGTGTCCATGTTGACGTCTGCCTGCGAGCTTGTTATTATTCCTATCATTCTGGTTATTTTTGCGACTTTTCTCAGCGGTTATTTGCGGACATTCGTGCGCCAGTGTGAGTTAAAGGTGCAGGACACAGGCGCAGCGCTGTCTGTCCCTGTGTCCCTCTGTCCCTCGGTGTCTCTGTGAGTGTGTGCATCACACAGAAGTGATTCTTTACATTTAGTGAGTTTAGTGAGATCCCTCCTCTCCTGTGAAACTGTGAAGCCATTGTTGGCGAGTGCGCGCGCGCACACACGCGCACACACGCACACACACGTGTGTTTGACCCCTTCACTGGTTGATCTTCATCTTCTCTCAACCAAACTGAGCTCAAACATATTGGTGAGCACACAGTTGTCGAACAGTGTTTATGATTTGTTTGTGTCAGATGATCAGAGATCGAGGATTTCCTCAGGAAAATGTCACGATTGGAGCTGCAACTAACGATTCTTTTCTCATTTGATCGAGTAATCGTTTGGTCAATAAAATGTGAGAAAACTTCAAAAAGCCCCGTTGATCAGTGTTTGTCAACCCTGGAAACGATGATGCTCTCAAATGTCTTGTTTTGTCCACAAACCAAAATGATTTCTCATTTTCTCAGTTTTATGGAGCAAAGAAATGAAAGATTTATTCACATTTAAGAAGCTGAAACAATCAGAAATCTTGTTTTAATCATAAACAAAGCTTCACACTGATTAATGGATGATGAAAATAGTTAATGATTCATTAAGTCATCGAATTAATTGAGTAATTGTTTCAGCTCAAGACACAATCAATTATTATCAATAGACAGATATAGATACAATACATAAATAGATAATAGGGCTGTGTTTCTGTATCACAACTCTATTATCAAATACCCCTAAAAGTGAGGTTTTTCATTGTTTTTCCTGATAAACAAACTTATTTCCTTTGAAAAACAGAAGTTAGGACAGACAGAACATTCTGCTCTGTTTTATGAATAATTGAGATTTAATCGTATACAAACACACACACCGATCAGTCACTTTTTCCTGAGTATTAATAACGTTTGAAAACTAGAAGTTGGGACCAAACTAATGAACTTTTAATTGGGACACATTTTACATAATACAAAAAAAACATACATTTCCTGAGGTTTGTGTTCAGTATTATTGACATTTGAAAAACAGATGTCAGGACAGACAGACTAATCATCCTATAATGTGTTCTGTAAGGTTGAGGGAGAAACAGAATAAAACCAGAAATTCTTGTTTTTTTGAATAATTGAGATTTATTTTCCATTTAAAAAATGCATTTTTTTAAAAAATGATCCAGATACTTCAAAATAACGAGTAACGTATTTCAATAAACACTGAAAAAACAGATGTTAGGACAAATAAAGTAGATATCAATCGATAGATGGATGGATGACGGAGGGATAGTGGGGTCAAATGTTTTCTAATGAGTGGATATTCAGATTTATCCTGACTAATGTCAGACGAGTTAGTTTTGCTCCAGCGTGAAAGTTGAAACGAGCTGCAACTAACATTTATTTTCATAATCGATCAATCTGTCGATTATGAAAACATGATTCAGTTTTTAATGATTTCTTTGTTTATATGGAGCAAAAAAAGCAGAAAATATTCACATTTAAAAACAGAAAACTTGCTTTAATATCTTAAAAACACTCGGACCGATTAATCGAAACCTGTTCATTGTGGTTTTGATGAGAAGAAAACAACAAAAACTTGTTAGAGAGAGAGAAACACAGAAGTTAGATTATGTCATATTTGACATTTGTTGTGGAAAAGTCAAATCTGATAATCGACTTCTTGCCGATATCTGATAGAGATCAATTAGTCTCGTCTCAAGTGACATTAACATAATCATTTACATAGAAGTGGAGGCGCAGCTTCAGTCATTCATCACATCAGGAGATTTCAGTGTTTCCAGATTTCTAATAATAATAATAATAATAATAATAATGAACTTTAAAGCCAATATTGGCCGATACAGATATATACATCGAGCTGTTTTTCATCTGCGATATTCATAATAAACTTTATTTATACAGCATGTTTGTGAACACAGTTACAAAGTGTGAGACACATCATCACACAGTTTCACAGGGAAGATTTTGTTTAAATCTGTGCCGCTCATAAACAAACACAAGCAGAAAAACACGATCGCTTCAGCGAACGGAATAAAGAACCAAAAATATCATTGGTGCAAAATCAGCAAAAAAGATGTAGAACTCACAGCAAAGTCGTCATTGACTTTTTGGTCTGTTTGGACATGATCGTCATGTGTGTCAACTTTCATTCATGTATGTCCAACGTGATAAAAAGTCACCTGATGAAAGCTGATTTTCAGCTTTCATTAGCCCCTCCCACTTCCCCCCAATTTCCATGCTTTTCCAAACAACTTTCACACATAAATTTACACCAGAATTGTTGCAGTCCCAGAAATCCGTGAGTTCTGGGGTATGGGAAAGGCCTCAAAAACATGATTATTGGAGAGAAAAACTTCCAATTTAACCTTGTGCTCGGACCTTAATGAGCTGCACAATAAAAGAATAAGTATTTTGAAAGGTAATTTAGCAAACTGAAGTCCTGAAACTGCTGTTAAATCATCTTTAAAAGTTGATAAAAAGGTCACTAAATTAAATCCTGAATTGACTTTAAAAAAACAATAAAACAAAACAAAATCAATTATAAAATTCACCTGCAGCAAATTTCCTTTTCACTGGTTCTAGTGCAAAGTGTCGCTGCCACAGTTTGTGTGTGATTTCATGTCAATGTTATCGTTTGTGATCTTTTTTCTGCTCAACAGAGAAAACAGATCAGTCACAATCGTTCTGCAGCAAATAATCAAACATTTACTGAATCACCAATACTTGTTATTTGTAACACAACAAACTATGCAGTAAATCTCGAGCCACTTTATTCATTAGGTTTACTTTCTATTGCGGAAGCTGCACACTGTATAATCATTTTAATTATTATAGTAATACTTGCCGTGAAGTTTGAGAAAACTTTTTTGCTAACCTTGTACGCACTAACTGATTATGAAAGAAAACAATCGATTAGACCAGATTAATAATTGTTAGTTGCCGCTTGTTTGTCCAAACTTTGGTGTAAGTCCATAAAAAGCTGTCATTTTTTTATTTTTTTAAAGCAAAGTTAAGGCCTTCAAGCGCTTTATTCAGTCCATAAAGTCCTAAAAGTATTCATTTCACTTAAGTTAATATTTTATTAATTATTATCACAATATAATTTTCTTCAATAGCAACAGGAAAACTGAAATATTAATCACATTTTAACAGAAAATCACTTTAAATCTGTTTCTCTAAGAGTTTGTGCTTTTCTGTCAAATACATTTCAGCCACAGCGATTAATCAACTATTAACCAATTACTAAATTGTCTATTTTGGAAGTCGATGAATCAGTTTGTGTTTTTTAAAATAATTAAAACATGCTTTTTGAAGATTCTTTGCTCCATAAAACAAAAATGAATCATTAAAACAAAACATTTTTTATTTGAGAACATCATTTTGTCAACATTTATTTTAAATTTAAAGAATGAAATAACTAATCAATTAATCCAAAAAATAACTGCCATCTATGAATATAATAATTATTTGCAGCATTTATAAAGTTTTTTAAAAAGTATTAATTCATTTTGTCATTTTTCTGGAGCTAAAAAATGAGAATTATCGAATACAGACTGATTTAATAAATGTTCCAGTCTCACTTTGAATCAGACAAATTCATTCGTTAGAAAAGATTAAAATAAGTGAATCAATGGAAAAATATGCAGTTATTAGTGATTATTTGTCCATATTATTCATCACAAACCTCTAATTATAATGAAAAAGTGGAGAAAATCAAATCAGAACTTTTGTTTTATAATCTCAAGTTTATTTTTGACAATTAATTGTGAAACATTTTGATCAGAAATCAGCGCTCAAACTTGTTTTAAGTGTCGTAGCGAAGCAAAGAAACTACAACATATTCACATTTAAGGAGCTGAAATCACAGACACTGATTTAACTGATTAATCAAACTCATTATAATCCTGACAAAGTTCATAGCCACAGTTTTATTTCAATGAAGTCTGGTTTTGTCTTCTAGAGTTGACCACCTCACTTCTTCTGTTCTGACAAAGTCTGTCCCCAACAAGGCCTGCAGCTACATAATAAGGAAATGGAAGTGAGTTTTGTCACAAGACAAAGGCTTTGTTAGAAGTCCAGACCCATGTGTTGATGTTTGCAACCGTCTCACTGGAACAAGCCAGTTAGCTGTGGAGCCGCAGCGCTCACAAACAGCAGCAGCAGCATCACTTTTTGTATTTTTAAACGCCTGCGATCGAGCTGCAAAGCCTCTGATCAGAGGTAGATTTGTGACTTCAGGTCAGGGATCACGTACAGTAAATGTGGCCTGAACGCCACTTTTCTTTGGAAGAAATTGAATATTTGGACCAAAATATCATATCTTCATCAAGACGAGGGGTCTTCAAAGGTCTTCTGTCACAAACCAAAACCCACGCTTGCTGCCTTGAAATGACAATAATGTGGACATCGTCACCAGAAAGGTTACAAATGTCAGTGTTTTTTTAAAATAAATTGTTAATACACTATTTTAACATGCAGTAAATTTCAAATAACTGCAATATTGAAAGATATAATGGTCAAAAGCACTTGCTCACAGGATCAGTTTCTGGTCATCATCATTAAATCATTCATTAATGTTTAAACACTGTAAACATTGGTGATTCGATTTAAACAAGCCAATGCCAATAGGCTAACAGAAAATGCTAAAAAACAAAAAGCTAATGGGCTAACATACAGATGCTAACAAATGAAAAGCTAATAAGCTGACATAAATGCTGGCATGCTAACAAACACAAAGCTAATTGGCTAACAAACAAAAAGCTAATAAGCTGACATATAAATGCTAACATGCAAAAAGAGAATTGGCTGAAACGTTTCTGTTTTTACTTAAAATTAAACCATAAATCAACAAACTCACCGCTGAGTGAAAGTTCTACAACATTTAGGTTGTTAGTGTGTGTGTGTGTTCCTCTGGTGGAAAAGAGGAAGTGACATCATCTGACCTGGAAGTATCTCAAAATGTCTTCATTTATTATGATTATTATTATTATTATTATTATTATTAATGTTAAATCACAGGCCAATTGCTGGCCACTGGTGTAGATGTTGGCTGTACGATGCGACGTGTGGCTCAGATTAAACTTCTTTAATCCCACACCAGTGGACATTTACATTACTTGAAAAACACAACAACAAACTTGATTCTTAGTTTGCGTTTGTTGGTTAAATGTGTTTACAATAAAATAGTTAAAAATCCAGCCAGTTTATATCTACACTTAACCTACAGCACTTTATTCTTTTAACAACTAGAAAATTCGATTCCTTTCAAAGAAAAACTTTGAGAACACTAGAAATGTACAAATGTAACGAGCATTAACAGATCAAGAATTAACTTTCACACTTAATATTTGTATAAAAATACACAGATATACATATATAAACAGAATACAGAGTCATCCGTTAAGATGATTTTTAATAAGCCTGATTATTATTTAAGTGTAAGATGCTGCTTATTTACACTTAAACGTTATGTTTTTCATACTCACATCTGTTAGACAGACTTTTGCACTTGATGTTCGAGTTTATAGAATTTATAATGTGATATATATCTATATATGTATATAGATATACAGTATATCACAAGAGCAGACTTGATCATTGACGTAATGCAACAACGTTTCTATAAATGATATAAAGACAAACACATGTCACGACTTTTCTCAGATGATATATATACATGATATATATATACATATATATATTTGTATATATATATATATATATATATTTTATTCCAGCTTCTTCTCATTAACGTCCATGCGTTGCCTCACGTCAGTTCCATGCCCCTGTGGTCGGAGGCAGCACGTTTCATGTTTGCCTTTGTGATTGAGGGAGTGAGAGCCCGCACACACACACTCACACACACACGCACACACACACACACGTACAGATGCACGCTCACGTCTCAGGCACAGGCGTGCGCGTGTGTGTGTGTGTGTGTGTGAGAGCGGGAGCTGTTTTTGAGCCTGGAGGGAGGTCTTCTCCTCTCTCTGTCTCTCAAAAAAATAAAAATAATTCCCCCACAATGCCTTGCACCTCTGTGTGGCAGCGGCGGCGGCAGCAGAGGCGGCGGCGGCGGCGGCAGCAACAGCAGGCTGATTTCCATGAGAAAAGAGCATCAGTTGGGTTAATGGGAGGGACAGCGCTCCGAGGGGGACAAATGGTAGTTAATAACCAGGGAAGAATCGGAAAAGCTCTGATCCCCGTCTTTGTACTTCTTCACCTTCTCCAGGCAGAGTGGGGGGTGGGGGGTCAGGGCGGAGGAGCGAGGGACACCGGGTTCATGCTAGAATGGATGTTGTTCGTTAAAGGGCTGCGAGGAGATTGTACTATTTGTTATTTTCCTCAAGACAAAAGCAGCAGCAGTAGCAGCAGCAGCTACAGCAGCAGCAGCAACAGCAGCAGCAGCAGCAGCAGCAGCAGCAGCAGCAGTAGCAGCTACAGCAGCAGCAGCAGCAGCAGCAGCAGCTACAGCAGCAGCAGCAGCAGCAGTAGCAGCTACAGCAGCAGCAGCAGCAGCAGCAGCAGCAGCAGTAGCAGCTACAGCAGCAGCAGCAGCAGCAGCAGCAGCAGGAGGAAAGAAGAGAAACGCTGAGAGCCTGAGAACTTGAATGGACAACGCATGTGTGTGTGTGTGTGTGTGTCATGAACACTAACTTTGTCGGGACCAATCGTCCTCATGGAGACCAAAACCTGGTCCCAATGAGGCAGAACCTCATTGATGAGGAACTGAGTAAGTCACAGTCTGAGATTTGAATTGTGCTGAGGTTAAAGGTTAGGGTTTGAATTAGGTTTGTGTTATGTTTAGGTTAAGGGTTAAGATTAGGCCCTTAGTTGTGATGGTTACGGTTAAGGTTAAGGCATTAACTGGTTATGGTTAAGGTTAAGGGTAAGGCTTTGCCTGGGCTGTGCAAATGAATGAAAGTCCTGAAAAGGATAGCTGCACAAACGTGTGTGTGTGTGTGTGTTTGTAGTTTTTGTATTTGAGTGTTTATGTGTACTCACATGGTCAGTGGTGTTTACACCCGTGTGTGTGTGTGTGTGTGTGTTTGTCGAGTGTCATGTGACGAGCAGACTTATTTATTTGCAATATGTGAAGTTTCACACTCACATACACACACAAACTTGTTTTTCTCTCTTAGTGAGGACTGCATAGACATAATGCATCCCCTAGCCCCTTACCGTAACCCTTAACCTTAACCATAACCAGTTAATGCCTTAACCCTAACCTTAACCATCACAATTAAGTGCCTAATCTTAACCCTTAACCTAAACATAACACAAACCTAATTCAAACCCTAACCCTTAACCTTAACCATAACCAGTTAATGCCTTAACCCTAACCCTAAATCCAGGTCTTAACCCTGAAAAAGCCCCTAAATGTCATGGTGCCCAGACAAAGTACAAGTACACTTAGTTAGCCCCTTACCCTAAATTTAAGCATCTCAACTAAATACCTAACCCTTGCCGTAACCCAGTAACTAAATCTTAATCCTCAAAAAGCCCCTTTTTTAAGGGGTAACAGAACGTAACAGGACCAGCTAAAATGTCCTCACTCCCTAAGTGTTCCCTAAGGTCCACACAAAGAGACCTATACAAGAATATGTACACACACGACGATTCATGAACTTACACGTCATCTCTAAACTAAACCTCACCACAATTCAAATCTGACCCTAAACTTAACCAGTTCCTCAGAAATGAGTTTTTTTTTTATTCATTTGACCACTCATGTTCAATGGGCACGCGTGTGTGTGTGTGTGTGTGTGTGTGTGTGTGTGTGTGAACAGGAAGTGGATTCTCTTCTCTGTCGCTGTCAAACTTAGTTTTAGGTAGTTTTACTCACACTGAGGTGAAGAACCCACACGGGGAGCTGGGCTACTAAGTTATATTTGTTATATCTGAGACACACGTGACTGATTTATCTCCTGATTCCGATCTGAGGATTTTCCCGATCCACGCGTCATCACAACTTTTCATTCTCTGCTGTTTAAAGTTTGTGAGCGATTAAAGAGTCACTTAAAGAAGTGACTCATCATTTCTGCTCATAAACACATTAAAACAAACTTTAAACAAATATAACCAACAGCATTTTTGGAAATTGGAAACTCTGGATTAGTATGGACGACAGGTTTAAATGTAACAGATCTGATGGGACAGCAACTTCCTGTTGATATTAACTAAGGTACAATATACAGTACTAAGAAAAATAAAGATTAAATACAGAAAATATTTACATCTGTGTCAAATAAACAAGAAGTAATCCATTAGATTGAACAGATTTACTATTTACTTGTTTTGATTTGGTGTGATTTAGTGGAAATGATCACTTTCTGCCAGATAATCTTCTGACAGGAAGTCACTGAGTTGTTTCTGATTTATAAAACACACAATAAACATGTTTTTAACATCAATCTGTCTTTTTTCAGTTTAGAACACATGTAATAAAACGCTGGACGAACAAAAACGTCATATTTGACCACGACTTTACCGTAAATACATCACATTATTCACATTTACTGCAGACTTTATACTGTGTAACGGACTGGTGATTGAAAACATACGACACACACACACACACACACACACACACACACACAGAAAAAAGGGAAAAAGATTTGTATTTTCATCTTTATTATGCAGTGGTAAAAACACGCGCTCTCTGGTTTACTCACACTCGCTCTGGCAGAGACGCTCTGTGGACGAACGCCGGTCAGAAATAGTAAGAGGACGCGAGATGCTTGAACCACATACTGCCACTTTGGCCTGTGGATCTTTTTCGAGGAATAGTGGGGCAGCTGTGGCTTTTCAGGACCTGCATCCATCCATCAACTGGCACCCATGGTTTACACCACACAACACACACACACACACACACACACACACACACAGGTTTGTGCAGCTATTCTTCTTAGGACACTGCATCGACTTCCATTCATTTGTTGACAGCTTAAACAAAGCATTAATCCCTTAAACTTAGCCTTAAACTTAAAGGGCCACGTCACCCTCCAATAAATATACAGTTCTTTTTTTTTTACTAATTTCCACAGATGTTATACTGTCTCACTGTCTCATGTTGGGATTGAAAAAGTCAATGATAAAGTCACTTCCTTCAAAGAAAACACTGTTTATTACACTGAGTAAAAGATTGATTGAAAAAAAACACAGCAGCGTCATAATGATTTTCAACTTTATCCTTCGTTTGACCAAGTGGGAACAAATGGGTGTAACAACCCTTTAACCTCTTCCTCAGAATTGAGGTTCTGCTTCATTAGGACCAGGTTTTGGTCTCCATGAGAACTTCTGGTCCAGTAAAGGTCCTAAAGAGGTAACAAGAACACACACATAAACACACACACTCTTTCCCTCCCCCATCTGTTCATTACGTCTATGTGTCTTCATTTCCCTCTTCTGTCTTCTGTCCTCTCTTCCTCTCCTTGTCCCACCGTCTCTCCTCTCCTCTCCTCTCCTCTGTCCTTCTTCTGCGTCCATTCTTCCCTCTCAAACCCCCGGGCCACTTCCGCCAGTCTGTCGGCAGCAGATTTATTAATAGGCTTTTTTCTCTCTCTCTCTGCGTGCAGTAAACTCACAGCGTTGGTTTGGGGGGTGTGGGGGTCGTCGCTCTGACGCTCATAGACTTGTCCTTAACCTTAAGGCAACCAACACACTCGGGCTGGGGGTGGGGGTGGGGGGGGGCTGTGGGCGGGGTATAAGAGGCTGTCGGGTTTCAGAGATGAGCCGCCACAGATCGGGTCAAAGAGGAATAAACACAAGTCGGAAATGGAAGTGAGTTGAAGTTGAACGGCCAAATACATAAGTGATGTATTGTCTCAGCTTCATGATCCAGTGTAACACAGTGAGAATACCACATGGAAAATGCAATTAAATACATCTTATGTACAATACTCACTGTAAATATCAAGATCAGTATATATATATATATACATATATATATGTATATATATATATATATATATATATATAAATGCAATTAAATACATCTTAATTACAATACTCACTGTAAATATCAAGATCAGTATATATATATATATATATATATATATATATATATATATACATATATATACATATACGTATATATATATATATATATATATATATATATATATATATAGGGGTTCCTCACGATACGATACGTGATACATGGTCCATGATACCAATAATATCATGTTACAACGATTCCACGATACGAATAATATCACAATACAACGATTCCACGATACCAATAAAATCGATACAACAATTCCGATACCAATAATATCGCGATACAACAATTCCACGATACCAATAATATATATAGCGATTCCACGATACATAAATCACAATGATTCCCGATAAAATCCGCGATACAACAATTCCACGATACCAATAAAATCCGCGATACAACAATTCCCGCGATACCAATCATTTCAATACACGCGATTCCCGCGATACCAATAACGCGATACAACAATTCCCGATACCAATCATTTTCACAATACAACGATTCCACGATACCAATAATATCACGATACAACAATTCCACGATACCAATAATATCACAATACAACGATTCCACGATACCAATAATATCACGATACAACAATTCCACGATACCAATCATTTCACAATACAACGATTCCACGATACCAATAAAACAAACAAAAATGTTACGAAGTGAAAAGTTAAAAATGCAGGATTTCTCTTATTTATTCACAACATAGAGAAAGGTCAAAGGTCATAAACCATTGTCTTCACCATTATCTCGCTGTAAACTCACTCTTCTTGGGTGGTAACTTCCGTGTTAGAGACAAACAACCATTCACTCTCACACTCACGGTCAACTTAGAGTACCCAATCCCCACATTGCATGTTTTTGGACTGTGGGAGGAAGCCGGAGAACCCGGAGAGAACCCACGCACACATGGGGAGACATGCAAACTCCATGCAGAAAGGCCCTTGTTCCAACCGGGGCTAAAACCCGGGTCTTCTCGCTGCAAGGCGAGAGTGCTAACCACTATTTAAGATAGATAAGAGATAATTCCCTGCAGGTTTTACATAAAGTAGAGGTATGATGCCTACACAGTTTAAAGTTCTTCATTTCCATCACTCTTCTTCTTCTTGTAAAAACGTCGATGTTGCTTTATATTCTCACATGAAGACCAGTTGCATGAAGAAATGTCAAAATTGCCTTAATGACAAGGTCATAATTCTTCTCAAAATTAACCAAAAAAACCCATCTTGTGTCTCTGTGTTCAGTCTGTTAGTCTGTTGTCATGTTTGTAGATTTAAATCAGTCTTGATGTTGTGAAGGCAGTGTGTCGAGACCAGAACTATAATAATGATATAATTATATAATAATTCTCCTCTCACACTGAGTAAAAAGCAACAGATCAAGTCTGAGCTCCACACAGTTCTCTCTCAGTTCTGTGTTTAGATCTCAAGGCGACATTCCTACGCTGCACACAGGAAGTGATTCATTTTACATCAAGACAGATGCAGATGGAGGCGACGGCAAACACTGAGCCACAGTAACATGAGACGACTGCAGGTCCAGAGTACATGTGACTCAGTGCGCTGAACTTAGCTTCTCGTCTCCACCCCGCTCTGCTGCTGTATGCACACAAACGCTCCCTTCAGTCAAACGACTGAAAATCAGTCAGAGTGATGTACTGTGCCTTAAAGTATTTTGTACTGCCTTAATCATGAACTTCAAAAGTGTAATGTTAACTTTGACTGCCGTGGTTCTCAAACTGTGGTACATGTGCCAGTAGTGGTACGCGAGCTTCCTCTGGTGGCACTTGGAGGAAAGTCAGAAATAGTGTTTCCGCTGTGTTTACCAGCTTATGTGATGGGAGTGAAGCTGTTAGTGCAGTTACTTCTAGAGCTCAGTATTTTCTCAGGTGGCGTTTGACATAAAAAACATTTACAGTTGACAACTTTATGTGGAAATTGAGGCCTGAAAAAATCTGAGCTGAAAGTGAAGCGTCTGTGAGCAGCAGTGGTCAAGTATCTCCAGAAGAAACATGACCTGCCGCTCTGCTGGCCTGTCATCACGCAGGATTGAGCGATATATCGACGTCCTCATGGTTATTACAGATGAAGCCTCTTCTTATGACGGATTCTGTGGCCTCGTGGTCCCACAGACAAATCTGGTCACTGAATCATCAGTTTTGTCTTTTTGTCACAACTATAGTGTAATAACAACGTCTCATAAGAGGACATGTGTGTTTATAGGTCACATCCGTGAGCTCTTTTGTCTTCTTAAGTGTCAACAGAGTCAAAATTATGATTCATCCATTAACTGTGACATATTTCCAAATGTCACAAATTCAATCAAATCTTTAACAATTGTTGAGTAATTTTTGTTTATATAGTGAAAATGAATTGCCAATAGGTTGTGCTGGAGAAAAAGGATAGAAGACGCTGGATACGGCACATTCTTATCTACATACGTTACATACATACTTTTTAGTTAACAATCTATTATTATTATTATTAAGTATGAGTTCCACACATCGTTTTAAAACTTCTCTTTTATTGTTTATTGAGTTACATTGAGTTTAAAAATACTTAACTTAATAATAACTTGTTAATTTCATGTTATTTCATTTAAACATCATCCGGACTGCTGAAAGCACGATTAGTTTGAAAATATTTGACTTTATATTAATATTCATACTTTAGTACAGTCATTACAGAGACTGATGATCAGAGCGATTTTAGCGACGGAAGGAAAACTTTTAGTCAGACTTGGATTCTTATTGTTTTATTCTTTTCACTGTGTTTTCCTGTTATTTGTGAAAGGTGCTATATAAATAAAATGTACTTACTTAAATAATTGGCTATTTTTACAGATTTATATATATATACAGCTCAATATACATCTCAATGTCCTGTATATATAGATATATAGACATATATATCTATCTAGATATACAGTATATGTATATCTATATATAGACACGTGTTATAAGTGATAAGTGCTGTTTCAATACTTCAGAAAGAGTTTTTCCTTTAAAATGAACCTTTTTTAAAAAGAAGAACTGTTTGTTTTGCTGACATTTTTGTGATACGTAACTATTTTAACACAATTCTTATTCTTATTATTCTCCGTCAGCTTAACAAATGTGATATCTTTAAGTGAATGTGTGTCAGGAAGACTCTCAACACGGATCATGGATATAATCGAGTACTGTCAGAAAATGTGGGCAAAAGAAGAGCGTCGTTAAACTGCAGCTCGACTGAACTCGACTGTGCATGGAAGTGATTGAAGTTGAAGCTAAAATAGGACAAATGTGCTCTGCTTCACTGCTGGTGTGTATGTGTGTATGTATGCATGTATGTATTCATCATCATCATCATCAGCAGCAGCAGCAGCAGCAGCAGCAGCAGCAGCAGCATTCCTGCCATTATCTGCTCTCATGTGCTCTCGCTGCGACCGGAGCCGCACTGGGAAGTGTTGTGGTTTTCACTGCCGGGCCGAGGAATGCGGCGCTTTGAGACGAGTCTAGTACGTACACGCAGAGGAAGGACTGATGCATGTCCAAGTGTTGTTGACATTTAAAACACACACACACACACACACACACGTGACTCAGCACAAAGTTATGTTCATATGTGAGTTACAGTCATATCTGGAATATTGTGAGTCAGTGAGCCCCGAAACCCGAGCCGTGTGGAGCGAGTGTTGACTCACGCACTCAGCCGCTCACATATGGCTACAGTAGTAGTGACAGATGATTACACTGCTCCTGATTCATACGCAGGAGCAGTGAGTGAGTGAGTGAGTGAGTGAGTGAGGGGGGAGAAAACGGGGAGAAAGCAGAATGTAGCCACAGTGTCTGATGACACATCCCCTCTTCCTTCCTCTGAAGTGATTTTTAATAACGTCTCCCTGGCCCCGCCCTGCTCAACAATCCCCCGATACTCACCAAATAATGCCAAGCAAAGACTGAAGAAAAACGGAGTGAGATAAAGGAGTGGAAATGTTTCTGTCAGTGTGGCAGCACAGACGCTCCCATGTATTATTGATGCAGTGATGGGATGATTTTTCTGGGATTGTTTGATGATTTGATTGTTAATCGATTACTAAAATCAATTAAAACAAGTGTCTCTGATTTTTCAGCCTCTTAAATGTGAATATTCTCTGGTTTCTTTGCTCCATGTAATGAAGAAATCATTAAAACTGGACAAAACAAGACATCCAGGTTTGAGAAACACAGACTTTTTACTGAGCAAACAAGTACTCTATTAAAAACAATTGGCATTAGGGCTGCAAAAACAAAACAAAACAAAACACAGTTTTCAGAATTGTCTCTCTTTAAAATCAACTAACTTTAGGTGATAGTTTTAAAAAGTAAAGATTTCTACAAACTCTTCTAACAGTGGGATCATAAAGCTGCGTTTCCAAAATGGCAATTACTGAAGAGACCGAGGACAAATCCTCAGGTTTCACTGATGATTGGAGCAAAATAAGTGATAAAAGCTGCTCATACTTCACAGTTATTTATTCATTTATTCATAAAGAAGTAGAAAATGAGGTAAACGTAGAGATGAGCACGATTCACACTGTGAGGTCGAGATTTTCAGATGAAGTCTGGACGTCAAGCTGAAAATGAAAGTGAGTCAGAGAATGAAATTCACTTCTGATGAGTTGTTAAAGTTACAAATACATAACCACATTAAAGTGTTTACATGTATGTGTGTGTGTCTCTCTCTCTCTCTCACTCTCTCTCGTTACTTTGTCGACCATCAGAGTCTCTGCACTCGTTTACCTCGCTGTCCTTCCTTCACCTGCTTTCCTTCCTCCTCCAAACTTGTTTATGAGCCGGCTCTTCTCCTCTCTCCTCCCCCACTCCGGCCGCTGCCGTGTTTTGATCAGTTGCGGAGCTGCCTCCCTCATCCCTCCCCTCCCTCCCCCTCCCCTCCCTCATAGCACATTTCCCTGTCTCCCCTCTTTTCTCAAGCCACTTCTCTCTCTCTCTCTTATTTCCTTCAAGTATACTCCTCTCTGTGCTATTCTCTCCTCGGAGCTTTTTTTTTTCTCCCCTCACTCTCCCTCTGTTCTTACCCCAATGTTAGGACCACTTACCAAATTTAACCCCTCACCCACTCTCATGCATTCCACCCGCTTCATAAACACACACACCAAACATGTAACGGTACTCAGAGGGACTTCCTCCTCCTCTCTCCTCTCATCTCTCCATCCATCCATTCTCTCCCCCTCCATCTCTCTCTCTCCTCTCATCTCCCCCTCCATCTCTCTCAGCAACAACAACAACAAGAAGAAGAAGAAGAAGAAGAAGTAGGAGAAATGAAAGTGGGGTGACAACTGCGAGTCCCCCTTCTCCTGCGTCGCCTCCAGGGCCAGTGTGAAGTTTTCAGTTTGATTGAAGGCCTCTTTTCTGTGGTGTGTGGTGTGAAAGCTGTCCTAATTGAATGATAAAGTGCCCTGAGATGGAGTCCAGTGAATAGCCAACAATGGCCAGCCTGTGTGTGGTAGAGGGATTTTGGTTCACATCCAGCCTCTGCCTCTCTGTTCCGAGAGGGGGCCTATTATAACACTCTCTGCTGGACTCGGTCATGTGATGCTGCCTCGCTCTCTGCTACTCTCTCCCCCATCTCCTCCCTCCCCCCTGTCCCCGCTGCCACCCCCAGTGTGTGGCTCGGCCAATCCGCTCACATCACCGGCTCCTCTTCACTCTCATACACGTCATTCCCACTTTGCTTTTAAAAATAACCAGTGGGAATGTGTTCAGTCGGGATTCACTCCCGGGTCAAGTATCAGCGAGACCTGGTGAACTAAATATATAAGTACACAATTCATACATCTGTACTTGACTTTGTTATTAATGTTTCTAGCAACTTCTACATTTCCTCTAACTCTCTTTGTTTCTTGTTACTACCAAATAAAACCAGAAGAAGAAGAAGAAGAGTTGGTATTATGGTCTGTAGAGCTTTGCTAGTTTTGATGACGACAGTTTTCATCCATTCATCCATTCTCACACTGCAACATGGTGCAACAAGTGTCTTTGTTCAAGGACACATATAGACTAGCAGAGCCAGGAATTCAACCCACAACCTGAAAGACAACTCGCCCTACCACTGAGCCACCATGGCTCAATCCTAACGCCTCACTTTTTTAATTCATTTACTACCTAATAAGTACATTTTATATCATAAATTCATTTCTTGATCCTTAAGTTCAGTAAATGTCATAAACTTTGAGACTTTTACTGAAGTAATATTATATAAGGGGTTAAGTCATTTTACTCAAATATCCCTTTAAGGTACTTTTAAGGTACAAGACTGCTCTAAAGTAAACAGTCTCTGCCAGTTTCACTCGCCGGGCGTCACTACTTCATGTTTCCTCGTGGTGGCGCTGCTCAAATGAATGAGGTGGAAGAAGAGTGAGTTTCTAACGGTATATCTTACGTTAACGATGAATCGCAATATGATTTTCTCGCAATAGAATTGGTCACAGAGTGGTTGTATGGTGATATTCTTGGTGTCCCTGTGATTCTCACCACGAGTGAACAGTGTTCAGCATAAAAGACGCCATTTTTCGAGAAACATTTCTTCCTCCATCCGCTTCTGACCTCTAAGTCCTTTTCATGAACAGCCCTTAAAGCTATACCTTAAACCTGATATTTAGTGATCGTCCATGCAGAATCGAGTTCAGGAGAATATGCTTACGCTTTTGCTTTAAATCATGTCGGGTTTTTATCTACAATTTTTGGAAAACGGGTTCCAGAGCGGGAAAATCCTTGTGTTTTTGTGTCAGAAACTAATGTCGTCATCTTTGTCGTCGTCTTTGTCGTCGTCTTCCTCTCGTGTTTGGATGTTGTTTGGTTCATTCGCTTTATGATAACTTGACTTGAATTTTCTTAGTCGTTGTATTTCTGTGCTCATACACATTGTTTTCTATAATTATTTTAATAAAGCTTTCATTTGAAAGAAGTTTGAACACAGCACACTTTGGTTTGGTTGAGACCAAAAAATAAAGTGGTCGTATTGCTAAAGTTCTGTGCTAAAGGAAGAGCTACTGAAATGTAGGCACTTCATATTAGTTGATTCGGATGAATTATTGAACCGCCTGTTAATAGGTAATAAAAGTAGATTTCTGTATCTATCTTTTAGCCAGATTTAAAAGTTGTCCAGCTGCTGCGTGTTTGCTAAAGACGAACGTCCACCTCCATGTCAACCTGGAAAAAACCCAATCAACACTTTCTTATACTGACTAACAAGTGTTGTGTGTGATACTCCGTCTCACTGTGTGGTTTGCAGAGTGAAAGTGCTGAGTTTTATCCTGATGGGCGTGAGGTGAAGAGCTGGAGTGCGGATGTCGGCCAATCTGTTAACTATTTTACTCTCCATCTGAAACCTAAACTTTTCCCAGAGCAGCACAGACCTCCTTACATTCCCTTACACAAACACACACCACATATGCACACACACGCACACATACGGGTTTGCACAGCTATTCTTCTGAAGACCCTCCATTGACTTCAATTCATTTGGACAGTTATCTCTAACTTTAACCTAACCACAATTCACATCTCAGCCCTAAACCTGGGCTGGAGGTTCTGTCAGGTTTTGGTCTACTGGTCCCGACAAGGTCAGTGTTTATGACCCTTAGTTAATGAAAGTCTTAATAAGATAACAAATACAAGCACACTCTCACACACACACACACACTGCTGTTGAAGTGTTGAAGAGGTAGTGAGGTGGAAGACCACCCTCTGTCTTCATCTCATTCAAATGAAGAAAAGGAGAAGTTCTGTGTTAAAGTGTGTTAATGAATAACTCCTGAGATCAACAGTGTTTCTGCAGAAACTCTCTCTCTCTCTCTCTCTCTCTCTCTCTCTCTTTCTTTCTTAGCATTAATAACACTGCAGTGTTTTCGTGTGGACACTTTGCTTGCAGGAGTTTTCTGGTTCTACCATAATCTCAAACTCCAGAGCAAACCAAAGAGAGTCTGGACGATCAGGTCTGGACATTTTCCAGAGTGTGTCGTTCACACGTACAGTAACATGTCTGTGTGTGTGTGTGTCGGACATAAGAAGCCGTTTTATACTTTTACAGAAAACAACGCACAGATGAACCACTAATAGATGTTGAGCTTAATGAACGGGCGCACTGCTACTGTAAGTCATGCTCTCGTAGTTTCCTCTCATGTTCCAGTGCGGCTTCCTTTTGATCAGTTACCAGTTGGTACCGTTATGTTTCAGCACAAAGACTCATCTGTGAACTCTGACACCGGAGAGACGAGAGACTGGAGTGACTCTGTCTCAGAGCGAGCGTTTATGTTTTTAATCACACAGACGAGTGTTTGAGCTGATTTTCATCTGTCACGCACCAAACGTCGCTCTGTCGCTGTAAACTCAAATACCCCCTTGTGTATTTCGGCGGCTGCTGTTTTCAACATCTATGCTCAATGTCCGTCCCCGAGTGATCGTCCCGCTCCCCATCCGTGTTCCCCCTCCGTCTACCTCCTCCTGCTCTGTTGTCGCGCGCCTGTCATCGTCTCAAGGTGCCTGCAGCCTCCGCTTCACAGAACGTGATCAAGTTTCAAAAAAATTCAAGGAATGCAAGCTGCCCACTGCCCATTTTTTCAAGGCCCTGTTTATGCAAGAATGTTTTTTTTTTTTTTACAAGTCGCTGCCTTTAAACCCCCATCCGTCCTTTTCCCCACTGAACATCCTGTGAGTGAGCGCGAGTGTGGGGAGCAATCGGCAAACAAGGAAAAGAGAGGAGAAAAAAAGCGGAAAAGGCCGCGCGGTGATCCGTTGAAACCTGTAGATTTTTGTAAACAAAAGGCCGCGGAACAATGTCTGTTGTTTTAAACTGAGCTGACGTTGCCAAACTTAGAGATTGTTTGTTGCTGACTCCATCTGAATCAGAGAGAGAGCCAGTGAACTGCCCAGTGAACAAAAGTGACCGAGTAGCAGAGGCTGGATGAACTGTGCGTGTGTGTACTCTGATCTATTTACTTGTTGAGGAGTAAAAAGGATGTAACCACTAGTAAAATTGCTCTGAAAATAAGGCAAATGATAAAATAAAATAAAATGAAAACAGTGACAGACTTTTGCAGCAGTGTAAAGTTGTGGGGAATCAACACGACATAAAATGACACACACCAACAAAAAAAAGATGAATGATGATGAAATCACACTGAGATCATGATCGATGTTAAAAGAGGGAACAAAGAACTATTTACATAGACGATTCACTCTGTCACTCACGGACATAAAACAAGAACAACAACAAGTGTTACACACTTTGAACTTGAATCAAAGTGGGAAGTTTTCCATGATAATTAATGTTAATAGTTTCTGTTCTTTATTATCTTCATTTACTAACTTTGAGACATTTTCTGACATTTGTCTTTTCGTCTTTTTAGCCTCGCTAACCTCCATGTGAGAGGCTAATGCTAACAGTGCTTTCTGTTTTAGCTTCATAAATAGGCAGCCACATACAGAGTGTCCACTGTACTTTGTAACATCATGTTATAGAGAGTTATGTGATTATATGATATATTCCTTTTCTCATCTTATATCATGTAGCTTTGACATGTTGATAACAAGCTAGTTCAGTGACTTGACTTTTTGGGTAATTCCTTAAATATTCAGGCACTTCTTGTCAATGTTTTCTAATGAACAATGGGTCAAATAACTATATGAATGATATGAAATATGTTGAGGTTAAATCAACCAACTTCACCATTCCTCTAAGCTCCACTTAACACTTTAGCCTCTCTCAGCTCGCTGTTTTATTCTTGTCTTTGTTTTTTCTTCTCTTTGCTGTTGACAGTGAAAATAATGTAATAAATCCACTTTCCACGATAGTTGCCAAACAGTAAACAGCACGTTGACACAGTGTCATTGACGATTATACTGAAGCGACAGCAAGAGTTCAAATGGTGAGAACACAACATCTTTTTTTAATTAAATTACTTGTGAGAGATCAAACAGTGTTTAACATATTATTAGACCACCTAGATTAATAGCATTAGTAATGATCTGTAATACATTAGTATGTGAAATGTTATTTTGTAACGCTAAAATATAATTATTATTGTCTTTTACAAAAAAGCACATTATTATTTCTTGATTAAGATTTTATTAGAGTTATTGACTTCCATTCCTGAACAGAAAAAAAAAGTTTTTGAATCCAGTTTGTTAATAAATAACAATAAGACGTTTTGACGTTTGTATGACAGGTGGTTTAATAAACTTGTTCAGCGCTTTATATCATTTACTGAATTTATCCTAGTTTTCTGATGTTCTAGTCAAACGTACACAGTGCAGGTTCCAACAGTAACGCGGCTCATTCACTTTGAAATGGGTGCAAGACGTGAGCATGTTTGTAGTGTCCTTAAAAGCTCTGCTCTTTAAACATGACACAGTGAGGGGGAGTTGGTCGGGGGCAGAGGGAGGCAGAGGGAGGGCAGAGGGGAGGCAGAGGGAGAGAGAGAGGGAGGCAGAGGGAGGCAGAGGGAGAGAGAGGGAGAGAGAGGGAGGCAGAGGGAGGCAGAGGGAGAGAGAGGGAGGCAGAGGGAGGGCATTTGGCATGACGCCCACTGGCACGGTGCCCACATCTCCGGCTGCTGTGGAGCTCCGTGTCACGGTCAGGACTCCCTGCCAGAAGGGCTTTCCCCAGAATCATCACCTCTGCAGACACACACACACACACACAGAGATCCTGCTATGTTACCGTTAAGAAGAGCCCTCATTATGCTGCTTTTTGCTTGTTTACACTTAACCAAAGCCACGGTGAGTGAATTGCGGATGACATGCCGGCGTTGTGGAATCAGAGGCGCGACGCGTTTTACACAGACGCGGTTTTGTGTTCATAGCTTTAACACACAGCGGTGCAGTGGAGTAATGATGCAACAGGCTGAGTGAAAAGAGCCACTGAGTCCTTCACCAAATAAAACAACAAAAAACAACATGGCACACACCTTTATTTGAATATCTTAAACTTGTATTTAACTAACGTAATGTAAGTAATGGTGAAACATTAGTAACATTATTTTCTCTATTCTAGTCTATTTTTATCAAAATACTGGAAATCACGTTTTTGTGTTACTGTAAAAGGGTCATTCTTCAACTACGCTTCATTTTGGTCGGAACACTTTCAAAAAATCAAACGCATATTTTGACAAAACATTTCCATTGCTTTGATGCCAAATACATTTGAACTGTTTAACCAAAGTTGACACAATCCAAATGTGTTGTGATGGAGATGACACTGCATGTTGGAAATGACATGTGACAAACAGCATTGCTGAATACTGTTTACTTTCATTATCCCGGCACAAATTAACATCAATTTTGAAACGACCTTTGTTGTTTAAACTTAAACCATAAATGCACATTCACTCAGAAAGTTGCTTCTTTTCTGCTCTTTTCTAGCGGCACAATTTATGTTGAAAAGGTAACACTTTAATACTAACATTCATTTAATAGTTCTGCAATGAAAAAAGAAAATTCTATTAAATTCAAACTTTATTTTAAATGTTTTAATTTAAAGAGAAACAAGTTTTAAATGTGTGTTAAATTAATGTTGAAAATATTTAAAAAATACCAACTATTTTACTGAACTAAACCCAACCTTTCAATCCAACAATTGTATTTTATTATTTAAGAAATAGTATGTTTGCATTCAGAATAGACATTTACTTGGTTGTGGTAAGGGTTAGCATTTTAATATTGTTATCTTTATGTGTGTAGTCAATTATCTCACACACTGTGTGAGATAATATGGATATGGATCCACATGGAGTGTGTC
Organism: Solea senegalensis; assembly: GCF_019176455.1. NCBI lineage: Eukaryota > Metazoa > Chordata > Actinopteri > Pleuronectiformes > Soleidae > Solea > Solea senegalensis. The sequence continues at coordinate 505,043 of NC_058031.1, forward strand.
ACATTGAAGTATCTATTCTATTCTTGTTGTTTATGTTTATACAAATATAAGAATTAGTTACAGGTGTGTTAATATACAGTATTTTCAGTGATACAAGCATCAAAACATTATTTCCATCACCATGAAACCTGATGTGGAATTACTGTTGTGGAAATGACATTCCGTCACTTTTTCTTTTTTTTCTAAATCTCATGAAATATTAGCATGCTAACTTCTGTTTTAGCATTAGCATTAAATATTCACAAAATACACAATATAAATCCAGTTTTTCTCATTATTTAAACATTTAAAGTAAATACGAGCTGTTTGGAAACGACATCCAATAAACATATTCTTAATTTAGCAAACATTCACCTTGATTTTCCCTATTTCTGTCCCTGTCAAGCAGCTAACTCTGCTCTGCTGCCATGTGTTCTCCTGTCACATGACTACTGCTGTGGTTGCCAGTACACAAACCCTAAAAGAGAAACCCTCTAAAAAGTTACGTTGTGCAATGGAAATGACCTGAAGGTGACCTCAAGGGACAGGTGTTCTTTTCATGAAAAAAGACTTCAATACTAATACATAATGCAATAGTACGAATGGGTGAATGTCCAAAATCTGGCACAGGGAGAAAAGGAATATAGCAAAAAACATACATTAAAGGCCATGTTTTAGATAATAAAAGTGATCAGTGACCTCTAATGAATTTTGTGCATGTTCCTGTGTTTTTATTTTTCTTACTTCTGCCAGAGACACAAAGTCGACTATAGTTGAAGAATCACATTGGTAACATTAGTTGACCTGTTTTCTCTGTAAAATGTAAGTTTTTTTTCCCGTAAAGACGGTACATTAAATTTACGTTAGACGTTGTAACCATTTTTCATAATATTAGTCACAGGTTTTTGTAACACGAGTCTTCTTATTGTATCATAAGTAAACTTTCAGAAAATGTGCACAAATATGGATGCAAGTCCATGTTTTTTAAAGCTCCACCGCCCAAAACATTTGAAATATTGGTTTTATTGGATTATTATTAACTGTTGCAGACCTAGATGCCCGATTATGTTTAGGAATCTAAAACAAGTTCAAAGCATATTTTCCATTCATCCAGCTATAATTTTACAATCACTTTGGCCGCGTTAATCCAGAAAGTGACACATTGTCTCGTGCCAAGACCAAAGAACAGTCAAATCTAAAGGCTTTTAATACTAGACCAACGTAGCATGATGCCACATTTACGACAGAAACTCCTGCTGAGTGTTTATCTGTTTCCATAACTGTTCAAACACACGTCTGCCTATCATTATTCACAGTGTGTGTGTGTGTGTGTGTGAGGATGATGACAGTGGTCAGTGAGTGAGAGTTTTTAAAGAAAACAACAATCATGAATTGGGGTAGTTGTTGTTAAATTAGCACAAACAGAGACACGGAGACACCCTGTTGTTCTTTGTTTGTGGAGCCAGTTAATTTTCTAATTAGTCTCCACCAAACACCAACAGCCATTCAAGAAAGAGTGGTGGTGGTGTGTGTGTGTGTGTGCGCATCCGTGTGTGTGTGTGCGTGCATCCGTGTGTGTGTGTTACCCAGATGTCTTCACTGATCTGATGGAAGCAGCCAAGAGAGAGAGAGAGAGAGAGAGAGGGAGAGAAGGTGATGATGATGACGAAGACATGTGCAGCTGTGATGATAATGGTGATGATAGTAATTAAACTACTCTCTGTTTCACCCAAAATGACATTCCACTTTAATGAATGTGTGCCAACGAGCACACCACACACCACACACACACACACACACACACACACACACACGCACACACACACAGCTTATTTTGTTAGGTGCCTCCCTAACACGTGCCGTCTGGGTGACCACAGCGGGGGAGGAAGGAAGGGAAACGCACAGAGAGAGAGAGAGAAAAGAGGGGAAGATGAGGAGCACATGGCTGATTTCTGGCTGTTAGAACTGGTATTGGAGGGCACGGAGAAAGAAAGAAGAAGAGGAGGAGGAGGAGGAGGAGGAGGATGTAGAGGAAGTTTTTTTTCTCTTTAAACTGCCAAGAGGATGTACTTTGTTTCCTGCTATCTTTGTTTAGACTTTCCTGCTAAATGATGCACCAGTTTATCTGTGGTGGTATTTGTTGTTGGCACCATGTAGCCTCGTTCACACTGAAATCAGCAGGTTTACCTGGATGAACTGAGCTTTTTTCACTCCTGTGTCACTTGTGTGTGATTTACGAGTCCAAGTTCGTATCTAGACAGAAAAGATACTCTAAACAGTTTATTTTGTTTTCTTTCTTTTACGTTAACGCGGCACTATGAGAGGAACTGTCTTCAAACACACGTAGCCCCCCCAAAAATGACTTATCAGGCTGTATTAAATATGTCAGGCCTGTATGTGGCGCTGTAACACAGCATTAAAAATGTAGAAGACGTGGAACACGGAATAAGAACTTTCTCTGTACAATTTAATTATTTTTCTTATAAAAGTTTTTTACGTAAACACGTAAGTCAAGAAATGTTTATAAAACACACAGAACGCTCCAAAAATGCACAAGCTATGACAAAAAAAGCAACATTTGAGGGCTAATAAAAAAAGCCCTAAATCTGTGTGTGTTTCCACAGGGTGGAATGGTACGGTTTGGTTTGGCTCGGTACGGTTTGGTTTGGCTCGGTACTTATTTTTGTTGTGTGTTTCTATTAGTAATTGTACCAAAGTAACCGGCCCCAACCATTCAAATTCTGCTTTCTCCTGGAGTACGAGAGTAAAATGGTACGACCGCCATCGCTCTGTTGCGACTCGAGTGTCTCAAACGCCCGCCGTCTATTCACATACAAAGTTTGACGTCTTGTTGAGACAAACAGCCACAAACTGTGTCGTTTGTTGTCCCACTACGTATCTCACTGACGCAGCCTCCGCACAGGCCACACCTCCCACGTGAGGATACTGTTCTCAGTCCAAACGCAAGCCTGACCAAACAGAACCATGATGGAAACAGCATGAAACAGCAGGTTAGCTCAGTGCTAATGTTACACGGTCACAATTTCCTGTCTTTTATTTCTCTTTTTATTGATGTTTTGATTGAACTAGTTGATTAAATATATATATGGAGCTCTGTGACAAGTTAAAAAGCAGTACAGTAAGTAAAACTCTGGCAAAATAGTGAGGTTGGTCTCAAACATTTGTTGCTAATGGCTATGCTAACGACTAGAAGATTAAACGTGCGACAGTGTTTTGCTGAAAAAGACTTTGGCTCTTGCTCCACTGGTCAAAACGCCAATGAAATCCCACATTTACGTGGATGTGTTGACCAGTGTGAATGAGTGAATGAGTGAAACTGTTGAGAAACACCAGAACTAACATGTGTTTGAAAGCAGAGGAATCTGGATGTTAAAAACTTTAGCCAGCGTGCTACGGGTTTCATTCATGTTTTTAAAATGTTGCTGCACTTTTATGTGTTTATGTCTGAAAGTATAAGCACCAGCATGTTTATGTAGCGTGTTTATGTTCATGCATGCGTGTGTGTGTGTGTGTGTGTGTGTGTGTGGCCTGCAGGCTCACTCACAGACACATTAGACTGAGCTGAGGGTGTCGAATAGGCCGAGTGGACTCAGTGTCACCTCCAACAAACTGACTGACCCCCGCGTCCTCCTCGTCTGCTCTGCTCAACATAGCACACTCAAACACACACACAGTGAACATGTACTAGTTAATGTGTCTCAGATTCACCCTGTCACCATCACACTGTCATCCATGTCTGTGTCAGAGCAGCAGATGAAGGTCAAGTGTGACCTTTAAAATCTCTCCAGATCATCTTGTTTTTGGAAAACAGCAGCAGCAGCATTAACAGCAGCAGCAGCAACAGCAGCAGCAGTAGCAGCAGTAACAGCAACAGTAACAGCAGCAGCAGCAGCAGCAGCAGCAGTAACAGTAACAGCAGCAGTAACAGTAGCAGCAACACAGTAACAGCAGCAGCAGCAGCAGTAACAGCAGCAGCAGTAACAGCAGCAGCAGCAGCAGCAGTAACAGTAACAGCAGCAGCAGCAGCAGTAGCAGTGGGGTGAAGGCAGAAGTAAAGGTGTAAACCTAAGTGACAGTTAAATGAAACCCTCCCCTTCACTTCAACACCTCCCTCCTCTCCCCCCTGAACCAGACCACAACCTGGTTTATGTTTAGCCGGGTTTGGTTTTACGGCCACATCCCGGCGCAGTGTGGCTGGGACCTGACTAACTGTCGGGGTGGGTGAGGGTTTGGCCTGGTACAGCACAGCATTGCACAGCACTGCTGCAGCTCCTCTCTCGCCCCCCTTTCACCTCCTGCCTTCACCCGGGGTCAGAAAACACATGCAGAAGAGGAACTGAAACCTGGGGGCAGAGGAGGGAAGGAGGGAAGGAGGGAGGAAGGACAGAGGGAGGGAGGGAGAGAGGGAGCAGCGGGGTATACGTCGTCAGCAGCAACTTTAGCATTGATAAATACAAATGATGCATTTTTGTTTGACACGTGATGAATGATGTTGATTATTTGTTTATTAATCATTTAACATTTATTTTATATCAGATTCTGACAAAAAGAAATTAATGGGCCAAAGAAATGGACATAAATGTTAATAATAATAAAAGTTTGCTGCTTTGATTTCCAAGATTCGACATCTGTAGAAAAACTCATGTTGGTCGACATTTAGACCCGATCTGTGCTCGACACTTTACTCGTTAACTGACATTGATGCTGTAAAAATACATATATGTGTATATATACTGTATATACACACACATATACACACACACACACACACACACAGTATCTTCATGCGAGGTCAATCATACGACCACTAACGCGGTGCGTTTACATGATAGTTCCTGCTTCTCCATCAGTGATGAGAGAACCTGGTACCTGATGTTTTTTGACTTCCTGCTCTGACGAGGTTCAGCGGAGCCGATGCTAAGATGCTACGTCAACAGACTGAAGGTCACTGAGACGTCCCTGAAAACACGCTTTAATCTCCACCTGATAAAATCTGTGTTCCTGCTGAAAGCCGACGATCTAATCGTTAATCTTTTAATAAACTGATGCTAATGATTCCGTTTCACCCAAAACAACAACAACTTTACAAGTCACTAGTTTGTGTGTTTGTGTGTTTGTGTCGTCGCGGCAGCTGTGACGACCTCGTCCACGTTGAGGAGGAACTTTTACTTTTACACAGTTCTGTTTATCTGTGGATTTGAAAAGTGCGTCTTCCTTCGACACTCATGACTCACACAATAGTAGTTAAGTTGTAATAATGGGTTAATAACAGATGAATTGTTGTATTTACAGTCTGCTCCGTCACTGCTTTGAGTTTCTGTTTCCTCGTGCTTCACTGCAGTGAGTCGTTGGTCGCCTCGCTGCCTTTCTTGTTCGCCTGCTTCCAGTTTTCGTCAATGTGTTTAGTAAAGCATGACCTGCCTCCACCTTCCCCCCTCCCCCACCATCCCTCCCTCCCCCCTCTCTCTCTCTCTCTCTGCTGCAAATGACTCCTGTTTTCCCTCCCTTTTCTCCTCTTTATCCCTCCCTCGTTTGTTTTGCACACTTAAAGTCGAAAAGGTAAAACAAAATAAAACTCTCAGGTTTCCTTCTCAACATCCTTATTCATTCATCCATTCATTTATTGATTGATTTAATGAGGAATTCTGGTTTTTTTTTCCAGTTGTAATACTAATAATACTAATAATAATAATAATAATAACTGTCTATTATTAGGATTACTCAACGTTGATTTGAGGAGGACGTACTGCACACGTTTCCTCTTTTATGATCACGTAGATTCATTTGTGCACGATCTTCCGTTTGCTGACTTAGTTTTGAATCCACAACTCGTTGTTTTGCGACGTTATTCTGTTTTTGAAGATTCTTTACAGTGCAGTGACAACATGGTAATATGTTTGTAAAAATGGTTGTAATATTATGGTCTTACAGTTTCCAACTTGATATTGGTAATAAGGAGAGAATATTACAGTTTTAGCGTCTTATTTCCAAAGTAATTACCAGGTAATGAAACTCACATGACAATATTTGTTAATAAAAATGGACAATTCCCATCCTCATGTCTCAACTAGACTATAATATTCACTTGTTTATTACCACAGAAATAAGACAGTATTATCATCATATTACTCCACATTATTGTTACTGGACTGTAATGAGAAGAGTCCTGGTCTCATGAACCCTATGAAAAACAAGATTTACTAAACATACACTTTTCAAATTATGTCGTGACGTTTCCTCGTTCGATCTTTTTTGTTTTTTTGTTTTAGTTTCAGCTCAAACACATGCACGTCACAGAGTTCCCCCTCCCCTCTCCCCCCCCCCCGGGGGGAGCGCGGCTGTTGTCACCTAAGCTTCGGACGATGAACTCACTTTTCTATATTTAGTTTTAGTTCCTATAGTTAAGTCAAGAAGTGTCCAGCCACGTGGGACGTGGACATGTCCCACAGCAGATCTGTGTCCTGGTTCATGTAAAAAAATAAAACCCCCACCACTAAACTCTCTCTCACACACATGTTGTTGCTGGGGCAGTGAAGGGGTTAATACCACTCGCTCAGCATGCGGGAGCCGTGGTGGGCGAGCAGGCAGGCAGGCAGTGCAGAGGCTGACCTCTGACCCCTCAGGAAAGGAATGTGGAAGCTCTTTCATCCAGGACAGAAACCAAAGACACGCGGGCGGTTGGAAAGTGGCGGTTCGATTCTGCTTTCACCGTTTTTTTTTTGATTAGGGGAAGTCGACAGGCAGAGGCTCCGCGTGTGTGTGTGTGTGCGCACGCTGTTTTTGTCGTCATCTGCCATTTTGGAGTGAAGTTCCCTCTGCAGCAGCAGCAGCAGCAGCAGCAGCAGCAGCAGCAGCAGCAGCAGCAGCAGCAGCAGCAGCAGCAGCGTGTTTGTTGCTTTGTGATTTCGTGGTGGGAAATGGCTGCAAGAAAAAAAAAAAAAAAGCCCCGTGATCTCTGACCTACAACCTATGAGCAGGAGAACGTGTTTGTGGTTATATAACACGCGATGCATGACCTAATCTTGACATAAAGCTCTGGATATACAGCTCACTCTCATCAGGACTTGAAACGTATGATAAATGTATTTAACGTATTTAAATTTAAATTTGTGACATGAACTTTCTGTCACGCCGTTAAAAACTAAACTCTAACTCAAGATTTAGAACTTGACGATATTAATTGTGATAGGTGTGAACATTAAATCACTTTTTTAACTGGTGTAGAACATAGAGCAGTGAAAAACAGAACAATTATCACATACAGTGACAGTGTTGTGCATTTAAAGTCTGTTTGGGGGTAAAATAAACTTCCTTCATTTGGGGAGTTGTGTTTCCATGTGGCAAAGGCCTCAGGGACCGTGGTTTTTTAATCGTATCGGCTTTTTATCCACACTGAAGTCATATTCTTAGGAAAAATGTACTGAATGGACTGAAAAACTTGCACTTCTTCTTCATGGTCTTCTGTTTGTGTTTGGAGACGTGTGTCTGTCCTTAGTGTCTTCTGTCCTTCTGTCTCTGTTTACATTATTAATGTATACTTTTACATTTGAATACAGCTTTATTTAAAAACAAAGGTTTGGACACAGCACACATGCTCCATGTTTTCTTCTCCATCTGTGGCAGCGTTACAGCGCCTCATACAGGCCTGGCATAAACACTTCAGTGGTTGGAGTTTGTTTACGGAGGTTTTTTGGGATGAAGACTTTTTCTTAAAATACGCTGTTTACGGAAAACCTTTTGAAGACTGAGAAAGATCATAGAGGGAGAGTTGTGTCTCTGTGTGGATGTTTAAATCACACTAAACGTACAACAATTCATTGACTTTCATATGATAGCTGTGGATCAGGAGGTAGAGCGGGTTTTTATCTAACCAGAGGGTTGGTGGTTCAACCCCTCACTCTGATTACTGACAAAAATGTATGTAACCCACTCCTGGAAAGTCCATAAGGAGCAAGGATTAGAGTGCAACAGCAACACCACAGGTTTCAATTAACTGCACTTTGCATTTTAGTTTGCAACAGAACATCATGCAACATACAAAGAAATAAACATTTGCATAGAAAATAAAAAAGTTCTGAGTTCAAAGGTCGAGAATCCACGCGTCTAAAGGATCGTTGGAGTTAGGGATGGGAATCGAGAACTGGTTCCAACTGACCGATTCCATTGGAATTGTACACCTCCAACGTTATCGACTGTTCTTCACGATTCTCTCAAGGAGTGTTAGAAATCTGGTTTAAGCTTTCAGTGAGTTATTGTGGCACACATGACTATTTCTCTAAAGAGGACTCGTACGTCCACCTGTTACTTCATTTAAAATATCCCTTTTAAGAAAAGCAGCACTAAGCTGTAATTTAGCATGCAAGCATTTAGCAAGTATTACATTTCAATTCCTGTTTTTTATTTATTGTATCAGTCTAAATGATTTTTTATATATATATATATATATATATATATATATATATATATATTGAGAATTGATAAGGAATTGGATTGATAGGCAGGATCGACAATGGCATTGATAATGTTAAAAACCTATCAATTCCCACGCCTAGTTGGAGTGCACTCTTTCTAACGTGTGTTGGAGTTGGTGCCGCCACAGGTGACTGGCACAATCCTACCACAAACAGACCGTTTGTCTGCTATTTCCGAGAAAGTGTAGATCCTGTTTCCTGTATTCAAACCGAGTAGCTCGCCATCTACTGGAATCTGCCGGAAGTCGTTGGAATCGTCCACAGGCATCTTTTCACGCCAACTAAAACACCTGACCTGTATTTAAAAACAAGCTTTTAGTCTTTGTTGTTGTCATTTATCATATGACTTTCTCTCTTCTGTATTCATCTCAAGTTTCTCTTCTGTTATACAACATTTTACCAGATTATAACATCAATTAAAGTACTGCTAAATGCAGTTACTATGAAAATGACTCTCTAGTAGTTCAACTTCAAAATTCTCAAATGAAATGACTGTAGAATTATTTGATTCTAACAGAATATATTCCTAGCACATTCTAATGCAACACAAATAAACCAACAAAATCAGTATTAAACTGTTTCATCTTAACCAATATCAAGGAAGACAACATAAACATTTCATATTACACACTACACCAATAAACGTGAGTGGAAGCAACACGACCTTTAACAAACACATTTAGCAGCAACAGTAAACTTATCAAAATGGTATCAAAACACTGCTTAACAAATGATTTTGTAATGAAATAATAATATAATTCCACACATCAATACATTCAGAGTAAAACACAGCATGTTACTCTGAGGCTTGCTCTCTAAACACAGACAACATAGAACAAATAGCTGCAAAAACAAAACAAAACAAGCCTGCAGACACATTTAATGTGCTTATGGTGCTTCAGCGGTTTAAATAAACACTCAACATGTAACAAAGAAATGAACATCAAACACAACAGTGTTAATAATAACCAGAAATATCTCACCGAGTCTCGAGCCGCACTCGCAACAAAGCGTCCTAATTATGTTTGCTGTTAGCAAACACACACTAAGACCATGTACACACCTGCTTTAGTGAAATTAAATTCATGTTTCCATCTTTTCTGAGGAAAACTGGACTTCAATGTTTCACTCCTCGTGTACGAGACAAAAGAGGAAGTAAGATTTCCCGCGACTCGCCATCTAATTGGCTGTGGAATGACGTATTTTTACCTGTTTGGTCAGCTGCTGCAATACGGGAGATGCTGCCTTCAAGTGCACCTGGGAATTTTCAGCATTTGACTGAATGAAGTGAAATAATTATTAATAATTATTAACTTTCTTCATCAATGGACATGTTAGGTAACCTGGGGGTTACATGTAGCATAAAACACTTATAGAACTGATATAGAAAAGTTATATATGTCTATATATATATATATATATATATATATATATATATATATATATATATATATATATTTACTATATGAGAACAACTTGTCCTTTTTAAAAATGCAAATGAGGAAGTTTTTTTTTATTTTCAAGGCGGCTTTACTTTTCACTTCACTTTTTTAAACTCATGTTTGTTCTCCTGCACTTAAATTTCAGATTTTATTCTAAACACACATAAGTATCATACTGAATTGTTTTTGAGCAGGAGTAAGCATGAAATTGCATGGGCTAAGCGGCTGTTTGTTTGTTTGTTTTACTTTGCATAAGACAAAATAAAATGAGTCCGATAACAAGTGACCTTTAAAGCAGAGAGAGACAAATAATCTTTCACCATAAAGGAAAATAACACACCTATTGTATCTGAGTGAAAGTTAGAATCCTCATTTCATTCATGTTGAAGCTCTGAAGCTCCAGCATGTCAGTTATGAGTCGTTATTTCTGTTATTTCTGATGGTGTGTTGTTGTTACTGCTGCTGTGAGACCACCATCAAACATTCTTCCTGGTTTCTCCTGAAGCCAAACAGGGAATTAGAATATACTGGAGAGCCACTAGGGGGCGAATCCACTGCTTGCAGAAAGAACTCAACTGAACTATGGGAAAACAAGCTTCTACTCCTCACTTGATTCATAACGTCAGTGATCATGATCTCAGTTACTAGTTTGGGGTTTTCTTCAGTTGCACTTGATGTAAATTGGATACATTTTGTTTTGCATTTAGAGGAAAATAGGTGATAAAATACGAGTGTGGTGAACATCTGGCACTGATCGCAGGTGACATCTATCGTTATTTTCAGAAACTGTTGAACAGTGCAGCAAATAAAAGGTTTAAAAGTATCAGTATCAGTATGTGTGTGTGTGTGTTTTTGGTGTTTGGGAGTGAAGGAGCAAACATTTAAATGTCAGTTGTGCTGAGGATGGAAAATCAGGATCATTCAAAACATTTTCAGCAAATTCTTCTTTATTTTACAAGCAATATATTTAACATTGTATCTGATGACATCACTTTCAAAGACGTTTAAAACAGTTTTTATATCAAAGAAACTGGTTTAGGTTATTTTAATATTATAAGATAGTGTGAGGTGTGAAGGTTACAGACACACACGTGTGTATTACACGTCCACATTTGCAGCTCCATCAGTCAGTGAGTGTCAGTCGGTGCTGATGTGGCCTGAGGGCATCCGTGCGTTAAGTTACCTCTGCACGTGGTCAGTCATGGTGCCTGCTTTGTGGTCGGGCTCTGTTCGGTTTGTGTCTGTAACTTGACAGTGCTGTGTGTGTGTGTGTGTGTGTGTGTGTGTGTGTGTGTGTGTGTGTGTGTGTGTGTGTGTTGTTGTGTGCAGCAGACAGACGCAGAGGGCAACGCCGCATGGTTCAGTCCAGGAATGTGTGATGTGGTTAGGCTGTACAATAGAGCCGACTCCCTGACAGTGGTCAATGGGACGGGTGTCGTCCCCCCCTGCAACCCCCCATACCCTGACCACCCCCCACACAACACACACACACACACAACACCACAGGTGTCAGGTCATTTTAACCCCATCACCGCCGCACACACACACACACACACACGTATGATAACACTTTACAACCACATATTTAGATCAGTTCATTGTTAACTAATCATAGTTAATACCCAGTTCTTGGAACTGATGAGTAATCATCGATTGAGTAATCATTCACTAACGATGATCTATGTTTCATGTCATCTGGTTAGTGTGTACTCGATAACCAGCTGTTAACTAATAGTTAGTCATAGAGCTGCAACTAATGATTGTTTTCATAATTGATTCAGCTGTCAGTTGTTAATCGAGCAGCAGTTTGGTCCAAAAATGTCAGAAAATGGTCAAAAATGGTGAATTTAATGCTCTTAAATGTCTTATTTTGTTTTAAGGATTTATTTGTGATATGAAACCAGAAAATACCAGAAAATAAACACGTTTTCAAATCTGAAAACCTGTTTTAATAATGAAAAAAAAACAATGAATGGATGATCGAGTACTTGACAGTTGTCTAGTAATCGATTACTCGGTCATTATGTGATCGATTAGCAAATGATCAATGGTTTTCATCGGTGTAACAATAATCATTGATGAAGGACTACCTACTTTGTGGCTCTGTGGTAGAGCCTGGAAGGTTGTGGGTTTGATTCCTGGCTACATACTGACGTGTCCTTGGGCAGGACGCTTAACCCTCATCTTTCTCTTGGCGTGTGAAAGAAATGTGGTACTGTGTGAATGGGTGAATGTGTGGTGTAGTGAGGTGGTGAAGCGGCTCGAGTTGATCATCAAGACTAGAAAAGCTGAAGCGCTTTATAAACACAGGGTCAGGGTTAACACACACACACACACACACACTCATGTGTTCACACCTTCAGTAAACACAGTATCTCTGTGTAAACATAAGCAAAAATGAGACGCAGCTAATAAAAGTGAGCAAAGCAGATTCCAGCGTGTTTACTTAGCGTGTCTTAACTCACTGACCCACACACACACACACACACACACACACACACAGAGGATGTGGACCACTGTGTGTGTGTGTGTGTGTGTGTGTGTGACAGAATGCACACACACACACACACACACGCCCACATGTGTTTATGGTGTTCATGTCACGTGACTCGACGCTAGGAAACGCGGCTGACATCGCCGTCCGGCGTCGTGTCCGTTCAACCTTGGACTTTGCCGGTGTGTTAGCGAGCAGGGGTCGCAGGGGTCAGCGCGGGTAAATAAGTGAAAGCAGAGATGAAGGCGGTGTGGGTGTGGGTGGGGGTGTGGGTGTGGGTGGGGGGTGGAGTTCAGCCTGGTCTCTCTGTCAGAAACACAAGGTAAGAGCACAGGCTGTGGTTGATTTTGTCCAACAACTGCAGGTCAGAGTATGTGGTCCGGTGCAGTTTTCAGTTACACCACATGGTTTGATGTTGTGTTGTTGTTGTTGTCAGGAATTCTGGGTGACAGGTGGGGCTGTGTGTGTGTGTGTGTGTGTGTGTGTGTGTGTGTGTGTGTGTGTGTGTGTGTGTGTGTGTTTTGTGTGTGTGTGTGTGTGTTTTCTAAAGCAGCAGCCTCATCCAGTTTCATAACAAGTACATACATGTATATATACACACACACACACACACACACACACACACACACACAAAGCTGCATCTGTGCACGGCACTGTCATGTGAAGACACACACACACACACACATGATGATGGATGAGGCTGTGTAATTACACTCACCTTCACATGCGTTTGTACCGACAAAGGAACTGTGCTGTGAGAATCATCACTCACTCACTCACTCACTCACTCACTCACAGGGAAAACTCTTGTTCTGTTGCCGTCCCGTCCGTCAGACTTGTCGTCCGGCTCCCCCTAGTGAGCTCACAGGGAAATGTGTGTTAGAGGTTTGGATTTTGAAAATGACATATTTATGTTTGTGTTTGTTGAGTTCTGCTTGTACCTCTCTTAAAAACTCAGGTTCAGGTTTGGTTTATAGTCCTGATTGTGGGCTGTTTATGATTCTTCAAAACTGCCTTAAATCCTCTTTGAAACCTTTTTGAGTCCTGGGTTTGAAACCCAGATTCATGCATTCATCTCCCATTATGATATCTGACTCCAGATGTGAAAGAAATGCAGAATTTTATAGAATTATTATTAAACAGTGTATTTGTAACTCTTACTGATCTGAAGGGACCGTTGGCCCCCGGGAATCTTCACATTATCAAATCTGGCCCCGCTTTAAGCAGTGACCAGATGGAGCCACTGAAAATCTTGAAAACTACACAAGTTCTATTTTGCTACTTAAATCTATGGCACAGAGTTCAGGAGTCGCTCACCTTCCTGATGTTAAATTTAATGTTGATATTTATCTGATATGCAGTTATGTCTGTTTGAGCGTTGCTGCATAAATACAGTATGTACACAGAAACATGTTACATACAGTACAATATACAAATATACATGTCTTTATTGTCAAAACACATTATTATTTTCCTGATGAATTACAAAAACCACAGTGGATTGATGATTGACTTTTAACCCTTGTGCTGTTTTCCTCACAGAACAGTGAAGATGCAGAGCAGTATTTCCTACTCACCGCCAACCATAGCTGTTGGGACTGGGTGAGGAGGAGAGAACCGGAGAGAGAGAAGGAAAGGAGAGGCTGAAGAGAGAGAGAGACAGAAAGTGCAGACACAAAAGAAGGGAAGAGTTTTAAAAGGTAAAAAAAAGAAGCCTTTTCATCCTTTGTCTTGTTGCAACACGTTTGAAAACAGAGTTAAAGCACATGTGCTCTATGTCATTCCAGATTTCCTGCTGAACCATTGGATCGGCCTGTGAAAGTCCCCTGTTGTCAAACACCCTGAAACTGTCCACGTTGAGCAGGCGAGGCAAGTGAGGGGGGGGGCAACAAGTAAGATTTAATGGCAGCGGCACTCTAGGGCTGCCATGGCAGCTGCTGCCGCTGATGCCTCACACCGTTTTACCGCACTGACGCCGGAGGAAGAGGGACGACGGACTGCCGCCAAGCTGTTTGGGAGCGCTGTCCAGCTGCCACGGACGGAGAGAGAGCGAGACAGGGGGAAAGAGAGAGACAGGGAGCGGGACGGGCAGGGGGACGAGGTCGGGAGCGAGTGTTTGGTGTGCGGGGCTCTGTTCGCCTCGCAGGAGAAGCTGCAGGTCCACGCCCTGAGTCACACCGGAGAGAAACCCTTCCACTGCTCACATCCACACTGTCTCAAGGCCTTCAGCTCCAAATACAAACTGTTCAGGTAGAACGTCTTCATCTCATCACATCCTTAGAATCCGCCCTAGTGCCTCGTTCTTTCTGGTCAAAAACCCGTTCAATCCCAGGTTTAAATGGATTTCTCATTAGTGGGAATGTGTTTCATCAACATTCACTTCCCAGGTGAACACGTTCATGTCTTATTCATCTGAGATGCTTTAGTCTTCCAGCCGTTAGCATAGCCAGTAGAATATTGTTCTCAAACTGAGTCTTACAAGAAAGTCACTGCGCAGGTGCTAAAGTGAGAGTAAAAGTTACTCAGATTGACGAGTCGTACAAAGACAGTACACTGAACAACTTTTTTACGAAAGACCGAAGTAGAAGATGCAACATTTTACCTACATAAATATCGTCACTGAGACTTGATGCTTCGAGGACGTTCTTTCCTGATTCGGTGTGTAGATACAGTTACCTACAAGCTAGTGTGAGTCAGTCGTACTTGACTCATGTCCACATGTGATGTCACTGAGGACTGAGGTGTTAATACCAGGTCAGATTTGGGACTTCACCTTAAGCCCATCAACAAATACATTTGTTTAGAATCCAGTAGAGGAAGTAATCCCACATTTTTTTTATTCAGACTTAAGCCTAGGAAATAGCAGTTAGCCACCAGGGGGTGAGGTCTTTGAACTTCCAGTTTCAAAAAATGACAATGTTGTTCAAATCACAAAATCTCATGGGAGTTTGTTTAACAGAAGAGAACATTTCCATTTTTCTACACTGAGAGGAAGTCACGCCTCACACCGTATTGTCTTCTCAACAAAACCACAAAGAGACAGAGGGATGTCACTTCTCCTCAAACAATCCAATATTTCACTTTCTCTTTCCTGTGATTCTTTGCAGGCATATGGCCACGCATTCTCCACAGAAGACCCATCAGTGCTCATTCTGTGAGAAAATGTTCCACCGCAAAGACCACCTGAAAAACCACCTGCAGACCCATGACCCTAACAAGGAGGCCTTCAAGTGTGAGGAGTGTGGGAAGCACTACAACACCAAGCTGGGTTACAAGCGCCACATGGCCATGCACTCCGCTACGGCGGGGGATCTCACCTGTAAAGTCTGCATGCAGAGCTACGAGAGTACGCCGGTTCTCCTGGAGCACCTCAAGAGCCACTCTGGGAAATCTTCAGGAGGCACCAAGGAGAAGAAACACCCGTGTGACCACTGTGACCGTCGTTTCTACACCAGGAAGGATGTGAGACGGCACATGGTGGTCCACACGGGCCGGAAGGACTTCCTGTGCCAGTACTGTGCTCAGCGCTTTGGCCGGAAGGACCACCTGACACGCCACGTGAAGAAGAGCCACTCGCAAGAGCTGCTGAAGATCAAGACGGAGCCACCAGACATGTTAGGTCTTTTAGCTTCTGGGTCACCACCCTGCTCTGTGAAGGAGGAGCTCAGTCCCATGATGTGTGGCATGGGTCCCAACAAAGATCCCATGATTGGCAAACCGTTCCCAAGTGGAGCTCCCTTTCCAATGGGCATGTACAACCCCCACCATCTCCAGGCGATGTCCAACACTGGGGTAGGTCACCCACACCCGTCCCTGATGCCCAGCCCCTTGTCTGCAGCTATGGGCATGGGCTGTCACATGGAATCCCCTGGATCTCTTCATCCACACTCCCACCACCACCACCACCATCACCACCATCATCATCATCACCATTCCCCTCCACTTCCCCCCCACCACCAGTCTCCGGGTCCCCAGCAGCAGCACCAGCCCCAGCCAGCCCCCAAATACCAGCTGGGATCTACCTCATACCTGCTGGACAAGCCCTTGAAAATGGAGATGGAGAGCTTCCTCATGGATCTGCAGAGTGGCTTGCCAGGTCCAGTTCCCTCTATAGAGCCCCACGCTGCTGCCTCGCCCCCCAAGGACGGACTGGAGCCCACCTCGGGCCTGACAGACGAGCTTTGCGGGGATCCACTCCTGTCCAAGAGTCCCGCCGTGATCGCAGAGTCTCTGTGTGCTGCTAACATGGACTTCTCCCACTTGCTGGGGTTCCTGCCCCTCAACCTGCCCCCCTACAGTGCCCCCATGAGCACGGGAGGGCTGGTGATGGGCTACACCTCATCTGCGACCTCCTCCTCCTCGTCCTCTTCCTCCTCCTCATCTCTGCATGCTGTCGAGCCCCACGCCGCTGCAGTCGCTGCGGCAGCAGCTGCTGTACCTCTTACCTCTTTGCAACCGCAACCTCAGGAGCAGCAGAGCTCCGGCGGGGGTCTGGGCCTCGGATCCTTGCACCCACTTGCCCCAGTGTTCAGCTCCAGCCTTAGTACCACCACTCTGCCTCGCTTCCACCAGGCCTTCCAGTGAAAGAGAGCGCGGCGCTGCCCAGGCCAGGACGGTCTGCCACGACAGCCTCAGCTCCACTCAGACTCAGAGGCTTTTTCAGGCGTTGGCTCTTCACTGAGCCTCATTAAAAAGTAGGAGAATTCAAATAAAAATAAAAACACACTCACACACACACACACAAGCACAGAAGCCTTTAAAGAAAGTCCACAAAAGCTTTTGATTGAGGAAGTTAAACCCCTTAAAGCAAAAAAAGGAAAATGTAAGAAACCAAGATGATGCAGCTTTTATTTGGGCTCCTCCCCCCCCGCCCCCCATATCCCATAGTTATAACGATATATTAACCCTTCTTTAAAAAATATATCCCTCTTCAACCCCGTATTTAGTTGTATAGAGGGCAGCATCAGTAGGCCAAAAGGCGTGGTACTGCATACTTTATAATATAAGGAAAAAAAAAGTCAAAGACAATTTTTTTTTTAAGTAAAGATTGTCTGTCTTGTTGTGACCCAGAAAAAAATATAGTTTGAAGTGGATATTTTTGTTTTACTTTCCTTCTTCTTTTTTTTCCCCCAAATGTAAGAACATGGTAGAATGTGTCTCATCTTGAGTTTGGAACCAGCCACTCTAATCTAATAACTCTAACAACTGTCATACAGAAAATATGTGTGGAGAGAAGAGAGACACACAGAGCGAGAGATTACGGAAGGAAGGACCAGAGATTAGAGATTAAGTCAAGAATTGAGAAGCGTAGCTCTAAAAATAATCCTCCAGGCGAGAGCAACACAAGTGAGCCGTGCCTCTAAAGAAGAACCACAACTCAGTTCAGTGGAAATGCCAGTTATTTTCCTTTAGCTGTTGCTGCTATGCTCCTAGAGTCGGGTCAGTCTCAGTGGAAATAGAATAAACTAACATTTTGCCAAACGTAAAAACCAGTCACACACATTTTTAAAAGAAAAAGAAAGAAATGTGAAAGTGTGTGACGATGTATCTTTAGAAAGACTTTAAATACTTGTTTTCCTCAAAAGAAGCACTTTTTTCTTCGAGCAGAAGGCACTTCACCTTTAGGAATCTCATCGTGAAAAGTTTTCAACATCACCCACAATCCGCCCGCCTATCACCCGCCTATCGCCCGCCTATCACTTAATCTTCACTTACTTCCGCAGTGCAGCCGTCACTCAGCGGCCGCTCGTCTAAAAACAGGCTTTATTTTTGAAAATAAACACATTCATTAAGAGAAGAAAAAAAGAAAAGAAAAAAAAGATCACGGTAATGGTGAACCCTGACATATGTGAATGAGGCAAGAGCGAGAATTACAGTGACGGAAATGAGGAAAAAAAAGACAAAATGTGTTACAGAATGTTATTGCAGTGTACGAAAATATCTCAAAAATGAATATTATAATTGCTTTTATCTCAGTAAGGTGTATTTTAGGTAGACGTATTAAAACTAAGTGATGATGTGTGTTTTTTTCATGATGTCTGGCAGGTTTACATTTGTGTGTATCTTGCGATTTTTTTTTGTTTCTTTTGATCAAATGGATGAAGTATTAGCTTTTTCCCTTAAGCTTTCTCTGTCATATCCAACCCTTTTACCTTTACATGTACTTGAGTTAGTATAGTGGGATCAGAACTGTGGACGGGAAATATCTATAGACGGCTGTTAGTGGCTTAATAATCGAGTAGGATTTGAACTAGGAACCTTTTTATTTTGTTGGATTTTGTTGTAGGGGATTCTGACACAGACGACCGTCACATGGATTTACGACTGTTGGTCTTTATCCAGTTGAATATGTAGACCCGTGTGTGCTGTGATGATAATCCCAGCTGATTTTTGATCACAGTTTAGAGCCTTTGTAATAATAATGATAATAATAATAATAATAATAATAATGATAATAATGATAATAATGATAATAATGATAACAATTCACCACCAGCCTCTAAAAACCTGAGCCCAAAGTTAACCGAAGCCTTAAAGTGAATTCAATGATCCAATGTTCTGTCTGTGGCTCGACAATAGACCGGGTATAACAAGTGGACGCAGTCAGGTTTGCAGGCTGAGTCCAACCAGGAAGAAACAATTTATTGAATATCCATAAGGGGGCGACACTGCTGGTTGCAAAAAAGACTCAAGTCACAGTTAATGGCCTTAATCGTCACTTTCAGATCATTTTCAATAGAATATGATGTCAATTGTGTATATTATGTTTCTATTTATGGCAAATATGAGTGTGATTGACAGCTAGTAGTGTCCAATAGGAGCTTGGATGCCAGTGACGTTGTCTTCTGGTTAAAAATTTAAGCCCAAGAAGTATGACAAAAGTAGCAATTAGCCACCAGGGGGCGACACCGCTGGTTGCAAAAAGCCCTTTGTTTGCATAGACGTCTATGGGAAAATGAGCTTCTAATTCTTGTTTCATTTATCGAGCCAGTAAACCTTTTCGAGGGAAATTTGATCTGTCAAAGCTGTCAATCTCATATGATTGACAGCTGGTTGCCAGTGACGTCTGTGGACTTCGGCTTTAACAACCGCTCATGGCGTCAGTCAAATTACAAATCTTGGGTTTGTTTTGTAACCGGAAAACTCTGTCATCTTTTATCTAAAGTCTGACACATGTAGCTTATCCGTAGACGGAATATAAAAAAATGGACGTAGTCTTCTGGTTTAAGAAGTGAAACCCAAGAAATAGGACAGAAGTAGTATTTAGTCACCAGGGGGCGACTCCACTGGTGACTAAATACAAAAATAACTTTGTTTCCAAAGAGGTCTATGGGAAAAATGAGCTTCATTATCAATTTATAACATTTTCCAGAGAAGTTAATGGTCTCAGTCACTAGTTTCTTCTCTTCTTCAAACTATAATAGTGTAGATTTTGTAAATGATGTTCCCGTATAAAGAAAAACTAAATAGGAACACTTACGAGTGAACACTATACACAGTTGACTACCAATAGGAGCCTGGTTCCCACTGACGTCTGTGAACGTCCGTCAAATCTCAAGGCTTCATATTGGGAGTTTATTTTGCAACTGGCCCAAGACGTATTTTTTGACGTCATTTGATTTATAACGTCAGTAAACTGTTGTAGTTCATGGTCATCATCAGTTTCTGGTCTTCTTCAATGGAACATGATGTCAAATTTGTATTTATCTTCCCATTTAGAGGGAAAAAGACGACAGTTCCAAAACTGAACAAACCTGAAAGGTAGTTTCTTTATAACTCAAAGTTTACGTCCATTTTTCATACACGGTCTATGGGTATGACCATCAAACGTGGCGCGTCTATGACCTCACACTTTGCCGTCATCGTGCCACAGACACGCCCACTTGTACCATGAAATGTGGATTGAAAATGAACAAAGAAAAGAAATAAAAGAATAAAACAGGAAACACATAAAATAGTAATAATAAAACAAATAAAACGACGTATTGCTGCTTTTAGCCACGGTTGCTGATGGACGACGACTGTAGACCACTAGAACATTTCAAACTTTCTTTTTTCTTTTTGCAAGACGGACAGCGAGCTGAAAACATGCACACACAGAACCGACAAAGTGTTCATCAGCGCCGGCCTCAGCCTCACCTCACCTCACTCCCTGTACTCCCTCCTCGCCCCTCCTCCTCCTCCTCCTCCTCCTCCTCCTTTTCTCTCAGCTGCTTTGTAGAGTCAAAGGAAAAGGGTCTGAAAATACGGCGATACCTGGAAGAAGAAGAACGCAGTCACTGAAATCCCGGGCTTTGACATTCAAAGTGCAGCGGGGAAAACGCGCGACTGCAAGACTTGGGGGGTATCGCTCATAGTCATATATAATAGTTTTTTGTTTGTTGTCATATGATATATTATTTTCTGTTTGTTTAAAACAGGACCTCGAAAAACAACACAACACATCACCTCATTTTTATTTTTTTTTTCTTACCAAAACCTCGGGAGAAGAAACTCATAATTTTGCACAATTGCTTGTTACAGAAAGCTTGTATACTGTAGGACATATATATATATATATATATACAGTATATATACATATATATATACATATATATACATACACAAAAAGAAAAGAAAAAAACCCAATGATGAGAATTCAGATTCAGAATCAACTGATGATGAAAAAAAAAAAAGTTTCCCCAGCAGTTTGACTGTTAATCCACACATCCATCGCTGAAATCCTAGATTTTATTATCCCAAGTTTTGAACTAATTTGAAACGTCTTAGTCTCCCCCTCTGGAAGGTCATTATTTTGATAGTGACACTTAAATAAAACGATCAAATTTGCCATTGATCCTAAAAGAATGAGCTGTCAGCACCTTTTTCCTGATACTTTTTGCGATATATAAAAATAACGCAAAAAATCAAATTTGATCGTTTATTAAAGAGCTTAAAAAAAAGTGAGTTCATTTAAAAATAAATAAATAAATAAATAATCCTCCTGGCTTGAGCCAGATTTGTAGCAATCAAATTGAGCGTTATATATTTTTGTAACAAATACTCATTTAATAATGTTTAAAAAAATAGAGCGCGAGAGAAAGTAAAAGCGTAAAAAAAGGAAGAGTTGTTGGCATGTGTGAAGTTTGTCCTCCCTGGGTTTCTGTGAGCTAATCTGAATTCTAGCACTTTCAACCTTTAAAAAAAGAGAGTATTTTTTTTTCTTTTTGAAAATTTCAGCTTCTATGTTCATATGTTTTTTAATTTTTGTATTGATCCTGTACTTTTATGTGCCATTAGTTTGATGTGTAGACTTTATCAACCTTTGTTGTATTTCTCTTCTCTGAAAGAATAACAGTATTTTTGATAGACCTTTCACTAATATCCTCCTTCATAAGAACCCCCGACCCTTTTCTCCTTTGAAACCTTTTTCTTCTCTTTTGTTTTGCCTTCTTTCTCGTAACTCTGCAGCCGAGTGTGTGTGAAAGCAAACAGCGAGGGACGTCAGGTCAGCGTTAAAGACGCGACCTGTGTGACCCCTGTGTAACTGACAGAGAAAAAACTCAACATATACACTAATAAGTTAAGATTGACCCCCGAAATACAAGCACTTAACGCCAAACTGCGACACAGTCACTGGACTGGCGACTTCCTGCTGTCATGACTCAAACGATCACAGCTAGGGTTTGTCGTTGGAAAGAAATAAAATGTAAAAAGAATTTACGTTTTTACAACATGAATGTTGTAAAAACACAAGTTTCCACCACTGAGTCACCGACAGTTCATACACAATCTGTTAGCAAATATACATCTTTTATATACGTATATATATATATATATCTATACATATACGTATTTGTGTCACCAATGTTTCTACAGAAGCCTGGACAGACAAACGTAGAAAAAATGATATGTTTATGGTTTGCGAAGGCCACCGTAGTTCCTAGATGCAATCTGCAGTTTCACCATTAGATGTCACTAACTCTCAAACACTAAATTCAGTGGCTGAATTTATCTTATGAATTTGAGTTAGTATTAAAACTTTTAGATTGAAGTAAATTGACTTCCTGACAATTTCTGACTTCATGTGTCGCGACATCATCGTTTTCCTTTGACTGACGAAGGCGTTTAGGTTTAAAGTTTGCTTTTCTGGCAGTAATGGGCTTCCGTATGCTGAGCGAAACACAAACAAGCTGATACCAAATCAACGCGACACAGAAACAACCACCGCTCGCGCTGTTCTGGTCCACGACTCGGCTGCAGATCCATTACCTCGACCTGCACCTACTAGGGATGCACTTATCCTCACCTTCTCCTCTTTACTAGTAGGTGCAGAACATTAAAAAAAACATAATAATTAAGGGAATTTGTTCATCAGTTTAAGTTTAAGCTTATTTGATTTTAATATTGCTCTCCCGCCCTCTTTTTTCTTTTTTGTTTTGCTTTTAGTAAAAACTTGGGTACTGTCTGACGCAGGCAACATCCCACATGTAGTTTTATATCATTTCAGCATAATGTAAGTCTTGCATTCCAACCTCTTTGTGTATCTCGTTTTAGCGACATAGCCCTTTATTTTTTATCTGACTTGCGATTGCAGCCACGTCTGGAAGACGAACAAGGTGGTTCAAAAAAAAGAAAAAAAAAAGAAAGGTGAACGATAGAATATTTGCATTCACTTACACTATTTTATATAGCATGGAGTTTATCAACTACAGGGAGAATTCTATAAATACTGCAGAGGAAGAAAAGACAGAAAGTAAGTTACATATCTCACATGCAATCAGTTGCTGCAATGTAAAAGTGACAGATTTGTATATTGGTTGATCCAAAGAGATGATGAACACAACAACACAACTATTGACTTATTGTACAGTACAGTGTATCTTTGAGTTGTCATGTGTTATGTTGAGATGATTAAAAGTCAAACCAGCGGTTTCATATTCTCTTTGTATTTATTTCTCATTTATTTCACAAAATGTCTCCTTTCGTCATTATTCAATATTATTCAGAAATTTGTGAAGTTATGGGGAGAAATGCAGGTACATTTACATATTTTAGTTAGTTTAGTTATTTTTGTGGCCTGTTTGAAGTTCATCAAAGGCATAA
The DNA here is from genome assembly GCF_019176455.1 of Solea senegalensis. Lineage (NCBI taxonomy): Eukaryota > Metazoa > Chordata > Actinopteri > Pleuronectiformes > Soleidae > Solea > Solea senegalensis. The sequence goes on from NC_058031.1 coordinate 528,535, forward strand.
GAGGTGGCGGGAAAAATTAATATACATTATACACATTTATTTTGTAATTATACACTCTCACTAAAGCTGTTGAGTGAGTATATCACAATATATGACTGATGAATACTGTGGAATATTGTGACATAAATATTGTGAAAATATCGTAATGTGACTTAAATATTATGAAAATATCGTATTGTGACTTAAATATTGTGAAAATATCGTATTGTGACTTAAATATTGTAATAATATTGTATTGTGACCTAAACATCGCAATAATATCGTATTGTGACTTAAATATTATGAAAATATCGTATTGTGACTTAAATATTGTAATAAAATTGTATTGTGACCTAAATATCGCGATAATATCGTATCGTGACTTAAATATTGTGAAAATATCGTATTGTGACTTAAGTATTGTGAAAATATCGTATTGTGACTTAAATATTATGATACATTTACATATTTTAGTTAGTTTAGTTATTTTTGTGGCCTGTTTGAAGTTCATCAAAGGCATAAGAGGTGGCGGGAAAAATTGATATACATTATACACATTTATTTTGTAATTATACACTCTCACTAAAGCTGTTGAGTGAGTATATCACAATATATGACTGATGAATACTGTGAAATATTGTGACATAAATATTGTGAAAATATCGTAATGTGACTTAAATATTATGAAAATATCGTAATGAGACTTAAATATTATGAAAATATAATATTGTGACTTAAATATTATGAAAATATCGTAATGAGACTTAAATATTATGAAAATATCGTAATGAGACTTAAATATTATGAAAATATCATATTGTGACTTAAATATTATGAAAATATAATGTGACTTAAATATTGGGAAAATATCATGACTTAAATATTATGTGAGACTTAAATATTATGAAAATATCATATTGTGACTTAAATATTATGAAAATATCATATTGTGACTTAAATATTATGAGAATATCGTATTGTGACTTAAATATTGGGAAAATATCATATTGTGACTTAAATATTATGAAAATATCGTAATGTGACTTAAATATTATGAAAATATCGTATTGTGACTTAAATATTGTAATGATATTGTATTGTGACCTCAATATCGCGATAATATCGTATCGTGACTTAAATATTGTGAAAATATCGTATTGTGACTTAAATATTGTGAAAATATCGTATTGTGACTTAAATATTATGAAAATATCGTATTGTGACTTAAACATTGTGAAAATATCGTATTGTGTATTAAATATTGTAATAATATTGTATTGGGGCCGAAATATCACGATGATATCGCATTGTGACTTAAATACTGTGAAAATATCGTATTGTGACTTAATCGTGATAATATTGTGTCGTGACTTAAATATGATGATATAGTTTCGTCTCTGGCGATTCCCATCGCTCCTCGGCGCCCCCTTTATTAGGTACAGTAGATGTCACAAATTCGTACGGACTGGACGTTTACATTTTTGTAATTAAGACTTTCTGAATGAAAACTATCCTGAATTTGAGATTATATTTTAAACACCAAATCATCATGAATACAAGATCATACAAATGAGGTGAACGCATAAGAATGTATATGGCCTTTTGTCATATCTGGTCCAAGGCTGTTTAATAATCATGCTCTTTAATCAACATCTTGATTTGTCTCACCTACCAAGTGATTTAAATATTCTCTAGTAAAGGTGCAGTTCACACTTATTTCAGAGAGAAACCTTTAGTTTACGAAACCACTTCAATTCATGAAATCAGAGCAAAAAAAGAAAGAAATCAGTTCAACACATTTCCCATGTTCCCCGGTGTACACCCACTCTCCAACTGAGGCTCACATGCTCACATGGTGGGAGTTTATAAATGTTAAGCTCCTCCCACGATGCTATTCATTATCTCATTCAATCTTCATTTATGACACAATCTAACAATAAACACATATATACGTCATGATAGAAGCAACACTTGCAAAAGTACTGTAAATAATCTTTAAACAATACACATTAATGAGTCATCACCCCCGTGACACACGCAGACTTGGTATCTTCCACCGTCATCACACCTGTGTGTAATTGTTGACGCTTCCATATAAGGAGGCTCTCATGGTTTCCTCTGTTTCCACGGACAAGCTGGTGCTTTTTGTCATTTACGATACTAAAGTTGTGACTGGAGATATGTTGTGTTGTTTATTATGGGATGGGTTCTCACTATTGCAGCTGGGAGGCCACTGTGAGAGACTGTCTTCTTCTCCATCTGCTGCCCATAATCAGTGTCTTTGTCACATGTGTGTGTGTGTGTGTGTGTGAATGCAATGAATTCCAGTCATTTTGGTGCATCTTTGTTTTATAAATCTCGAGTAAAACCCAAAATAAATATCCTGCAACGCATGTGTGGGTTCTGACCCAGGAATGGCTACTTTAGAATGTGGTCCCAGAACATCTCAGGACTGTGTCTAAACCCTCACACTGGACCAGCATCTGGATTATGTCTTAAAGAGCTGCACACACATAGCTGAGTGTCAAGACTGCCCTAATTATAGTACCGCACCGAGCAGACCTGTAATTACATCAGCTGGGCTCGCTCACACACGCACACACACACACCTCACACACACACACACACACACACACACGCACACTACGGGATGCCAACTGTGCCATAATTCAAGAATAGAAATTCTCGTGGTTTTGTTGGATTTTCTTAGAAGGAACACGGAGAGGTGGTCAAAGCGATTTGAGGGTGTCGAGACACCACATCATGCACTTCATCATGTGATCATATCCTGCCAGACACCTGACATTTAACAGAAATTAACACCTTCACACACACACACACAGGTTTGCACTGCTATTCTTCTGTGGACACTGCAATGATTTACATTCATTTGGACAGCTTAAAAAAAAAAAAATAGATATAATCCCTTAAACTTAAACTAATAAAAATGTACATCTTAGCTGTAAACTAAGCCAGTTCCCCAGAAATCAGGTTCTGCCTCATTTGGACCAGGTTTTAGTCTCTATGAGGACTACTGGTCCAGACAAGGTCAGTGTTTCTAAAAGCTTCCACACTCCTCACTTGTAAACCAACAAAATCTCATCATTCCGATTGGAATTTCGAATTACGGTAATGACATGGGCGCGCACACACGCATCCAGGACTATGGACTATGCTGACATGCATAGTCCATAGTCCTTTCCCCCTCGCTGTCCACGATTCGTCTCATTTTCCTGGGACTTTCGTGTCCATTATTCTTGGTCTGGAAACACAGCAGTAACAAAACCGGAAATACGTCACGTTTACGTGGATCAGACACGTGAGGCCACCAAACCGGGAAGCCATGACTGATCGACTTCAATCTGATCTGAGGCTTTTATTCTGATGACTTGTGTCCGTACAAACATACAACTACAGTTCATAGCAGAAACTACCAAATACAATAGTCCTAATCCTCTTGAGTGACTAACTCCAACCTTAAAACAAGTTAGCGACGTGTCGCCGCGTAAAAAAACAAAATATCTTCCCCATGTTCAACTTTTCATCACTTTATTGTTTTATCATTGTACAGTTTTGTGATCAGACATTCTGTAAAAGCAGAAACAGAAACATGTTCCTTTCAGAGTCACCACGAGCGTCATGCTATTGGCTACAACGATGACAGGAGAGAGAGCACGAGAGAGAGAGGGAGGGAGGGAGAGAGAGAGAGAGAGGGAGGGAGAGAGCGCCACGAACAGCGAAAACGCAAACAAATACAAAGCCGTTGTTTTCTTCTATTTACACTGTAAACTTCCTCCATCGTACGCACACACACACACACACGTACGACAACTCGGGCTCCACTTTAAAGTCCGTCTGTAAAAAAAGATTAAAAAAATCCTGGCATGTGCACACTTTGACAGCAGAGGAGGATGAGGAGGAGGATGATGATGAGGAGGAGGAGGATGAGGATGAGGATGAGGATGAGGAGGAGGAGGAGGAGGAGGAGGAGGAGGGAGCGCCTTTGCTTGCGACAGCAGCTCGAGTGTGAGTTCAGTGACTGTGATATAACACAGAGGGTAACGTGGTGCAGAGATTGTTTCTGGTGGAATGGGAAGTAAAGTGGAGCAAATGGAGAATATATTAAATGATTCATTCATTCATTCATTCATTCTGCTTAAACCCCTGTAGAATGGAGGTTGATCGGCACCTGTTTTCTTTATAGAGCCACACATTCACTCTCGCTTTCATTTTTTGTGCAAAAATGACCACCACTGTCATTATATATCATCATCATGGTAAGTGTATACATGAAGGGCTGCTTTACCTATAGATTCTTTGCATCTTAGATTCTAATTTATTTGTATCGTGGGAGTGAAAAAAACTGTTGAAATGAAGTCTTTAAAAATCTTTTTGCCTGTCGTTAACTTCTCTGATCACTGTTTAAATACTTGACATCATTATTATCTAGTAAAACAGGAATTATAAATACACAGAGCGTCATGTCTCTACAAAGGGTTAATTTGAGGGTTAAATAAGAAAAGTACTGAAACTTCTTGCAGACGAGGTCCAGTAGGTAACATTTGGGAGGGTTTAAATCGAATAATCTACTTAGAAGTGCGTTCATTCTAGTGTATAACTACTTTAAAATAAGAATAGTTTGGTTTTTGTAGCTTTAGTTTAAGCCTCTTGTATGTACATTAGCAAAGGGCCTTGTTTTACAGACTGTGCCACCAAAAAACGACTGGATCATGCTTTTCAGACAAAAACCACCACAGTTCCCTTCTGAACTTGGTAAAGAGATAAGTTTGTTAAAGTCTGCAGCTTCACCATCATACAGCGCTAGCACGACTCGGTCAGAGCGTCGTCAGAGTCACGAGCGCGACGTCCGACACAAGAATCAGACCAAACAATGCTGAAGTGCAGATCTGATTAAAAGACTTAAAAATACTGAAAACGTGTTAATCTCCCAGCGTTTGGCAAAGGAAATGTCTAAAATGTTAATATTTAACAGGAATCTGGAGTATTTCGAGACTGCACTGCTGAAAGTCAGCGACCACGAACGTCCACGAGCGACCGGGAGCGACTATGAGCGACCGGGAGCGACCACGAGCAACCGGGAGCGACCACGAGCGACCGTGAACCCAATCACGACCCGTTCAGCCGTCACAGCAGTTTGGAGCGTAGCAGAGGAACGACAGGAGCGGTCGATTAGCTTAGCATAAAGACTGAAAACCCCCTAGAACAGATTCATTCATTAAAGCTGCCATCAGTGAAATAGTCAAGCTAAGTGTCAGTCACAGTAAATCCAGGATCCCACAACACTTCAATCTCACCAATCAGGAGCCAAGACTCCACAAAGAGGCGGTCCTCTGTACTTGTGAGGTCATGGTGCGTTCCATGTACATCGGAAGTCGGGGGTCAGAATTTGGGAGTAACAGCAGCTCCGAGTCGACCGCGTTCCAATTGATAAATTGGAAAAAAAAAAACATGGACTTAAACGTATCTCAGGAAAGCTGCGATTTCCCTTCCATTCAAATAATAATAATAATAATGATAATAATAATAATAATAATAAAAAAAAAGAGTAGCACAGAAATAAGACAGAAGTGTAATTATCACTAAAAGTAGCAGCGTTTGGTTGAGGGTTCCACAACTTCTTTGAGGTCCTGTTGAGGCAGCGCCGCCCTCAACTCAAAATTCCAACTTCCGACTACAACTGGAATGCACCATTAGGCTGGCCATCAGTGAATCATTAGGTGACAGGGTGAGGGATCGCTAACAGCAGCAACAGAGCAAAAGACAAGATCACTGATGGCAGCTTTAACTTTGGAGCAGGGGTCTCAATCTCTGATGTGGGGGCCGCATGAAGTTCAAGTCTGGCCGGGGGGGGGCTCAAAATATAATGGCGATATTCCATCACGACATAGCAACAACAGCTGTTGATAATATTTTGCATCATTTCAAAATAAAAGTGTTTGCTTTGATAGGGAATGACAGTTCAAAATAAAAGACACCAAAAACGAGTTTAACTCGTCTGAATTCGAGGCACAGGTCAGTGGATTTTTGTTACTTTAGAACAGCGCTGGTTTGTCTTCATGCTAAGCTAAGCTAAAGTAATTATTAGCAGCCAGTGACACAAGGTTTCTCAGAGTAAATTAAGAACCTCTTAACATATATTATGGTTTATAGGGCTGAAACAATTCCTCGATTAATCGATTACTAAATGAACGACAACTATTTTGAGTGTGGATTAATCAGTTTGCGTGTTTTTTAAGTAATTAAAACAAGTGTTCTGATTTTTATCTTCTGGTTTCTTTGCTCCATAGAACAAAGAAATCATTCAAATTGAATAATTTGAGGTTTTTGGACAAAACCAGACATTTGAGAACATCATTGTTTCCAGGTTTGACATTTTCTGATATTTTATGGACCAAACCATTACCCGATTATTAGTTAGTTAGTTGCAGCCCTATTGGTTTATTTAGCGTCAGTAAAATAGATGTTTGCCCTTTAAGTTGTGAACACCACCAGCTTAACAAGTCACATTTGTTTTTATTCTAAAACCATTTTTAAGAAGAAAAATACCTTGATGCAAAACAAAAGGTTGTAATCCATGAAAACATCCACTTTATAAATGTATCGAGAACACTGGATTACAATTCAATGCTCATGTCACGACACTCGAGCTCTGGGAAAACGCTCTCTACCCCTCCTGGTATCACTCTTTTCTTTCTTTCTTTCTTTCTTTCTTTCTTTCTTCACATTATACACAAACTGTATCATACATCAGACTCAAACTCAAACAAACTCGTGATATTTCCCTCAAACAGAAACGGTCTCTCCTTTTTTAACTGCATAGTTCAGCAGACGCGCCGCGCTGCTAAGGCTACACTGACGCCACAGTTTGACGAGTTGTTACTGGAAATGCTCCAAAAACACATCAAATTAAAGCAAAAGGAAAGTGTTGACTGAAGCTTTTTCCTTTTCTCCGGCTGCTTCGGGGGCAAAGGGCTCGTGGTACCGTTCTGAATCATTTAGGAGAAATGGAGCGATGTTTCCGCTTTAATAAGAAGACCCATTGTTTTAGAGGAAGAAGCTAATGTTTTGATTACAGCGGCGGTTAACATGGTCATTACCAGGAAACTCAAGTAAAAATAATAGAACATTTAATTTATCCTTACTCGTGGTACAATGTAAAAGCATCATTTCCATCCGTACTCGTTAAACACAGTAAAGTTAACACCATAACCACAGTTAGACGCTCCAATCCTTCCCCGATCTCAAGTCTCTGACATGAAAGTAGAAAAAGCAAAAAAAAAAACCAACTGATTTTACGTAAAAGAAAATTAGCAGAGAATGATTTCCCAGGAGTTGACAGAAAGAACGGAATTAAAATAAAAACCTAGATAAGTTAAAGAGTCAAAAAGAGACAAAAAAAAAAGGTGCAGAAACTGTCTTCTCACAAGCTTTGGCCCACTGTGTTTGTGTGCAAGGTGAAACAGCAGAAGACATAAACTGTCCCATCAGAGCAGGACTCCCTCCGAGTCTCTGTCCTGGAGGAAGAGGAAGGGGGGACAGGGAGAAGCGAGGGAGAGTGAGAGAGAGAGACAAACAGCCGGTTCAGCTCTGCCACTTGCTGTTCTTCTCTGTAACGCCAGTGGGTGGGGCTGTTGTGCCATTTAAAAACACCCCTCTTGTTCCCTCGACACACAAGTCAGTGCTTGCTGGACATGAATAAAAAAAATATATATAAAAAAAAAAAAACTGACAAAAAAACCCCCAGCAGCGATTGTGACGTCTCAGTCGATCTTAACTGCAGCATAGATTTTCCTGATGAACATGTAGGCGGCGTAGAAGCCGATCGTGCCCGTTAACAACCAGAAGGACAGAACCATCAGGGCCGTGTAGCCGAAGTACAAGAGCGAGGGGATGAACTCCACGATGTCCAGCTGGTGAGGAACAGAGCAGGAGGAAGTCACTTTCTCTCTTTCTGTTCACTTCAGTTCCATGTCAAACACTGCTTTTCTTTTTTTTTTTACCTTGTTGATGAAGTAGAAGACGGCGTAAATGAGGACGTAGAATGCTGAGCCTCCTGAAACCAGGAAAGTCCTCCACCACCACCGGTAATCCTGAGACAGCACAGGTGTGTGTGTGTGTGTGTGTGTGTGTAAGACAAGCACAGTAAAAGATAATAATGTTAGCAGATAAATCCACCACAGTCCTGAACCCTTAACTGAGAATATTTGGAATGTGCTGGGGAAGACTCTCCCATCACATAACAAGCTTCTCCCTCTGTCGTGTCACCACACAGCAGACGATCTGCATTTTAGATTTGAGACGGATGCTCTTCCTGACTCTCATATTTACCTGGGCTTGAAATAAATGCTGTGATATTGCATCAGGTCATCAAAACAAAGCCACGGCAAATATATGTCCTTACCACGCTGAAGTCAATCAAACAAAACATTCTGAGAGAGTCTTAGTCAGGGAATATATTCTAGTATGCACCAGAAAAAAGGCACGTTTCCGTTAAAACGTCTGTTGTGATGCGTAGCGTGGGTGGGACAACACTACGTAGTACGTACATGAAAGGGGCGTGGCTTAGCAACTGAAATAGGCGTGTAGGCTCAGAGAGAAGCAGTCGGCTTTATTAAATAGCGCTCGCAAGGCAACGTAAAGATAATATATAATATACTAATATAAAAATATACCGGTATAACTCTTATGGGTATATTGCCCAGCCCCACCCACAAGGTGTCATGACTGTGGCGGCTTCTCCATCCAACTGTAGTAAAAAGAAACACATTCTGTACATAAAAAATACAAAAGAACATTCAGGGTTCCCACACCTTGGATGATATCAAATTTAAGGACTTTCCAGGACTAACTTGTACGAGAGAATCTTCACCCACTTTTATTGATTTCTTGCACAAAAGTCAAGCACTTTCAATGAACCAAACGTTCAAGGATTTCAAGGATTACGTTTACCATCCAATAGAGTCAGGTTAAAGGTCGGCTACAGTTGATCTTACCTCTGCACAGAGCTGGAAATAAACCATGACGATGCTGATCTGAGAGCAGGAAACCACCAGGATGATGAAAACCAGGAAGAGGAAGCCAAAGAGGTAATAGAACTGATTCTCCCAGATGGCCTGTAGGGGGCGACACCCACACAAGTTTCAGTGAATGTGAGGACAAAGCAACCAACTTTCTATTGCTTATTTGAAAGTGACCTCAACTTTGTGGATGATGTGACTGTAATTATCCAGGGTGTAGCAGAGTCTTGACATTCATATTTATGCAGCTGACACAGTTAGGAAAGTTAAACAATGACCAAAGATGAGCAACAACAGCTACAACTGACCGAGCAGTCAATTAAGTCCGACTGTGGTGTTTTCCACGAAATCCAACAGACCGAAAGTGGCTGCTCCAGTTTGTTGGCTTCTACCAGAAGCTTTAACTACCACGGTGGCCGGCCAGTCTACAGTTACATTATTCACTCACCGACAATGAAACTAATCATTAAATCTAACTGTTTTTGCCCAAAAAGAAACCTAACCATTGTGGGAAAAACGCCTGTACCTAATCTGTGTGTGCAACGGTGTTGCAAAATCCTTGTCGCGGTAAACCGTGACACCAGTGACGAAACCACATAAACACTCACCACCAATTACTCGTCCTGAAAAATAATTAAACGTCTCTCGGTATTAAGACACTGACACATAAGAAACACACACAATAATACAATTGAAAGAAGCGCTGACGTAGTTGTACTCACACTGAAAATGAAGAAGAGCTCGATGAACATGGCACCAAATGGCAGGATCCCAGCCATCAGGATTCTAGTGGAAACAAACATTTATACTGGAACAATTAGAGCACGTCTCAATTTAAAAAGTTGAAACCACACACAAGTTTCAAGTTTCAACACTTACCCTACAAACTTGTTCATGTACCAGCGCTGCTCTGGAACTTGCCGCGGGATCTGATTGGTGCGCACCGGGTTATCGTACGGCTGTTTGCGGAAGCCAAAGTAGTAACCCAAGTAGACCAAAGGCATGGAGATGCCGAACCACATGCACAGCAGGGCCAGCATTGTGGTGAAGGGAACCTGGGGTGGAGCAAGAGCAGAGAGGAGGATGAAGGACAATGTTTTAATGCCATTGAACTGAATATGAAGTCAAAAGAAAACCTAATGTAGAACAAATAAGAAAACACCAATCGCACCTTAAAATCCATGTTTTAATGTGAGCAAAATGTCTGTGTATCTAGTTGAGTTCACATGAAATTTTATGAAGATGATTGTCATAAATTGTGTGCGATCTAGTTCATTTTATGAATCATTTATTGGAGGCACTACATCTTCAAGATGTCTTTCATACCAAATGCTTCCGCCATGTTAAGTTCTTGAACACTATTCACACTGAAGCTATGATCTCTATTTTATAGTGTTTTTAAACAGCTTGTGAAGCCAAAGACAAGTTTCCATATTGGCGTATAAAGATTGTTACTATTAATGATAATAGTAACACTAATATTAATTAATTGCTTGTACAGTGAATGCATAAACAACAGACATTACTGAGACTCACTGCTCCAGATGAATGTTCTCCCCAGATGAAACAGTTGAGGATGAAGCAAATTCCAAACACCACTGCAGGATACAAAGTTGCTGTCTGCAGAGGAGAAGGACACAGGAAAAGCTCAGCTGTTCTGTTTACAAGGACACTGATGACGCCATGAAAATGCTCATTTATTCATTTAGACATAAAATGTGGACCAAAACAAACATTGGGTCAAAATGCACCACTACTATGTTAATGTCTGCCTTTCACACTACTCTACGGTTTCCAAGCACCTAAAGCTGGGAGATCATCACATTTGCTTTTTATTATCTTATATTTAGTTCAGTTATATTAGGTATTTTACATTATGATTATTGGGAGAGGAAGTCGATCATTAAATTTAGTAGCAACTTACACAAAATGCTCCTTTCCTCCATCGATGGCCCTTCAGTGTGCGGTACAGTCTGCCAGCAAAGTAACCACCAAACACACTGAAGGAAACACACAGACAGAAAAGTGTTATACAGTTTGAGAAATGCATGATTTGGATTCTTCGTCATGGTGATGTGAAAGCTGAATGTGGTTCTTACCCCATGAACATGAAAAGAAAGCAAGCCGTCGTCATCAAGGCTCCTCTACTGGACGGAGACAACATGCCCAACATGGCAACAACTATGATACACACGGGAAAACAGCAGTTTTAATATTTCACCGGTTAAATAAACTAATAACTTTATTTTATCTTCCAATGAATAAGATATGAGAAACTAAGTCAATCCACTGAAGTTAATGTTGTTGTGTTTCTACTAAATTCATTAACCAGCAGTTCTTGTGCCATTTAAAAGGAGTTGTAGTCAAAATCAATCATCATTGCAGCTCTAGGATCACAGCTAGCCCAGTCTATAACGTCAATTGTATTCTCAGATTCCTCTATAGAAGATCTGCTGATGGCTGCGGGGCATCCCTGTCAGGACAGTGGAGCTCTATCATCACATTTATCTCAAGCAATAAATATCACACTTTTGCTAGACTGACTGATTTCTGTATTAAACAATTCCAGTCCAACGTTCCTCAGATTTGATGTTAATCCACTAAAACCAAATCATAACTGAATCGTGAGGCACTTTTTCAAACCTCGCTGTCAACATCTGCCAAAGAACCAGTGATGAAAAGTCAAAACTCACAGATGACAATGAGGATCATGCAGAAGAGCTGGATCCCTGAGCCCAACAGCGAGCTGAGGATCATGGGATACTGCGGTGGCCTGAAGACGTCACCGTGGACATTCTTCCACCCTGACTCCTCCATGGTGTCCTCCTGGTTAGGGAGGAGAAAATGAGGTTTTCACAAATCTGAGGATAATTATGCAGATCATTTCTGATCTATTGATAGATTACATTTATTGTCCAAGCATTGTGGGTATTTTCTTACTATGTCGTCTTCTCTGTTGTAGTTAGCAATGTCCTTCCTCAGGGTCCTGATGATGATCATACTCAGAATACCTGAGAGAACAAGAAAAAAAGTGAGTGAGCAGTTAAGACAGGAAACTCAACAATTCATATAACTTCATCTTCAAATCATGTGCAACTGCACAGATTATAAACATCAAAACAAATTTGCTGACACCTGCACAGGCTTTGCAGCATTTGTTCTCACACATTCCTTGGCTCCTCTGCGTCTCCTACAGCAGTGAGCTTGTTACAATTACACTATGTAAATACAAGATACTTATAGTAGCTATAATGTCAGTAGGGCTGTAATCAACCAAAGACATTCTTGGTCGGACACAAAACACAAAAACATTTCCAATATACCTGGAATTGTATTCCATTCATAGAGCACATCTCAGTGCTGTATCTGCTCAAGCTTAATAATAATAATTTTAAGAAAAAACACTGCGTTTAATAAACATATTGCTCTGTCTTGGAAACTGAGACTACAGTACCTTGTCTTAAAGCCTGTATCTGCCACGGCGACAGCGCTGTGGTGGGAACTGTCACTCAAACCCATGAAGTCAGGACACACTGAGTGCCAGTGTTTATGCCGCAGAGTGGCATAAACACTGCAGCCTACCCCTGCTATATACTATACTACGTTGGTATCAGCGCGATATCAACTGTTGAGGAATATTTAGATGATTTGTCTCTGTGCATGTCCTCACACAGAGCCACACTGAACATCGGATATGATCATGTACTCAAACGGACGGGGCAACATAACGAAGACAAGTTAGCTTAGCGTTTTTTATATGATATGTTTCTAGTCGAGCTGTGATATGAAAACTGTTACTTTGAATTTGACTTTTTTATCGCCATCTATGTTTGTAAAATGCTGCCACACTGTGACGTCTGTGGCATGGATGTTAGAGGACGACTGACTGTAGCTCAACATGAAATAAAACCACCGGACGTTCTTTAATCTTTCTGTCTCCTGTGGGTTGGGCTAATCCAAAATACTGAAAACAAGGGTGTTCTCTGAAGACACGCTGTTACCTTGTGGGTAAAAAAAGTCGACCAATCAGAATTTGAGTCCAACCAGAACATATCGACTGATTAATCGGCCAGTCGACCGGGACTTTACAGCCCTAGATGTCAGATCACATTTCTCTGTAATTTAATGGAATGTTACAGCTTACAAGAATTGTTATGTAATTTGTTTTACAAATGACAATGTCTCAGTGATCAGACCCAACCCTGGACACAAAACTGACTCCCGTTACTTAATCAACTGCGTTTACTTAGACATACACTACATGAGAGTTGAGGTGAGCAGGATTTGTCAAATAGTGGACGTACCAGACAGGAAGAAGACGACCACCACAGAGTTGATGATGGAGAACCAATGAATCTGGACGTCACTCATGGTCAGGTACGTGTCCCATCGAGACGCCCACTTCACTTCACTCTCCTGCTCAGAGAAAATGAGACGTTCGGTGGTCCCGTCACTACATGACTACGTCTCTATTTTCCTCTATGCAGGAGGTAGTTGGGCCAAGTAAAAAGGTTAAAACATATTCAATAAAACGTAGCGCTGCAGGATTGCTGGAAAAATTGTTGAGTTTCATCTGCACTTGCTCTGATCTGCCCTGTGGAAGCAGAGGCTGCTCGAGAGGGAGAATAATGAAACAGCATGACAGTGTGAAAATGCTCAGTGATTCAAAGCTTCAAACTGTTTTCCCGAAGGGGACAAATGAAGTATCTACCCAACTATCCTCCTGTGATGCTGTAAACAGAGCCCAGATGAGGTGTAGAGGTTGAGTTTTCTCTCTCTCAGACCAAGGGATTAAAGAATTACTGATCAATAACAAAACCCCTGCCTACTGAACCTGTCAGTCTATCTTTGTAGACATTCATATTCATTCTTGGGAATTGAGTGTGAGGACAAATCAAAAATAAAATGTCTCCAGCCACAGCTGTCACCAGTGCTGACACACACACACACACTAAACTATTCCAATGTAAAAGATGTTGCATGTCACTGACCTCCCAGTGGACAGAGTAGGTGAAGAGAACCTCGTTCTCTTTGGTTGGGTCAATCTCCTGGGGGGCGGAGCCACTGGCCTCAGGCAGGGTGCAAGTCTTATCGCTTTGCACTGCTTTAAGATCTGGGGATAAACAATGATGGGTGTTTACAAGAAGTCATTGATACTTTACTGGTTACAGATTTGCGTCTATCTTCTCAGGTTTGGTTGAATCAACACAGACCAGAGATGTAACACAAACTATGAGTAGGATGACACCTACCCTCCACTTTGACACTTTGGGGAACGACCTCAAATCGCACAACCCTGTAGTCATGAAGCTCCCCCTCTTCCAGCTTCTCCCTGTGGAAGTACAGGATGAAGGACAGGTGGTTGTGCAGATAAAACTGTGAGGGAAGAAAAGAGAAGAAACATTTGTTTTTGAAACACTTGAGTTTTTTTTCTTTTTAATGAAAACTATCTGTGTCACTGTGTTTCTGCCACACATAATTATGATACAGGTATAGGTGATCAGCTCAAGGACTGCAGATAAATCGGCATATGAATAAAAACGTAACATGACCACACTCACTGTACTTAACTACAGAAAATACAACTGATGAGAAATGGTGAAAAGATTGAAACACTGATAAGAGACAATCCGAAAGAGAACAAGGGCATCAGGTTTTCTAAGATAGGTAGTTCCTTTCAAGCCTGAAAAAAATTTACTGTATTATAATTAAATATACAAATTTCAAAGTTAAACTCTGTAATTCAATTACTTCAGCAATATTTAATAAAAGTTAGCCTTTCAAATTCTTGTGTTGGAGAGGTAAGTGATCAGGTCAAAATCTGATTTATATACAGCAGAGTCCTCTAATGGCACATTTCCGCCGGCTCTCCTCGCCTCGGCACGGCACGGCACGGCACGATTAGGTTGCATCTCCACCACGTTTTTAGGATTGTTAAGTAGTTTTAACTTATCTACAATTCGGCACTGTTCGGCTTGATTTCTGTCCACATGTTTCCGGACTTCAGCTTTCTACTCCACAGACTACAGCGGCAGTGGTCTGTGATGCCACTCGCGATCGCTGGCGCTGTCCCTAAATACACCCCTCCACTGTTAAATATAGAGGATTCCCTGGTAGTTGTTGGAGATGAACCCACGTTTTTAGGATTGTTAAGTAGTTTTAAGTGATCTACAGTTCGGCGCTGATCAGCTTGATTTGTATGTGGGATGTCTCTTCCTGTTACGGGACTCTGGCCAGTCAGCGGCCGGCAGTCTGATCAATCATTGCATAGTACCTACTCAGCACGCTTGGAACCTTGCCTGAGCAGGTACTAAAAATAGTACGTGGTACCAGGTACTAGGCTGGTGGAAACGCTACTTAAACTGTGCCGTGGCGAAGCAAGTAGAGCCGGTGGAAATGCGCCATAATACCCAGCTTTTAATCCAGTCTCACTCAATTCTCAAGAGAAGTACAGAATAAAGAAGAAGAAAAAAATAGACAAACAATGCAAAAAGGTGACATGCATAACATGGCTCTAAAACTATGATGATGATGATTTGCTTCACATCTACCTTGTTGCTGTCAACAAATCCAAGTCTATAGCCATGTTCAAACTGGATATCTTTCGCCACGTCCTTCTTCTGCTCCTCCTCTGCTCCTGCCTCTCGGTTGGGGTAAAACTCCAGCCTGGTAGCAACTGGCAGATTATCTGCAATGCTGAGTCACAGTGAGGTGTTCAAGTTAGGTGTTAGCTTACATGATTAACATTTTAAAACTACAATATAGGTTTTAAAGTTTATGTCGTGGAGCTCACACAGAAAAAATGATACGTTCTCCCCCTCCACTATGAGCAGAGTCTAGCCACTAAACTTAACATCTTTAAAAGTGTAAACTTATAGTTTTAAAAATGTATGCTCACAGGTGAACATAATACTCCTCCTGGATTCGCTCGGCAACCAGCTTGCTTTCATCTATGCTCAGAGTTTTCTTGCTGCACATCATCTCACATTTCTTGTTTTTGTTCATCTCAACAGTGTACTGCGTATTCACAATACGATCCCCACGCAGCACCTCACCTACAAGAGAGAATCATAAAAGCATTCTTTAGAATATGTGTATGACAGCACCTTTTTTTAGTGCAACATGTTAACATAACACTGTTTTTCCTTTACAGGATCAGATCGTATTAAGAAATAATTGCAGAGGAACTTCTCAGATGTCTGCTGCAATCCACTCACCCAGATTCTCCCCTTTGTAGACAACAGAGTCTGGCTTACAGAAAGGGAGGGAGTAGTATTCATAAGGAAGCTGGGTGCGGGAACTGGTCAGCTTGACTGCCTGAAAAACAAATCATCGGATTGACTGGCTTGCTCAGAGAGTGACATGCAAAGCTTCAATCACAACATTGTGGTCCAAGGCTGTGTTCAGACCTGGTAGTAACATCTGTCCTCCATCAGTTCATTTACATGACATTAGAAAATGACATTTAAAATACATGTAAAAGTATTAGTCCAACTGAAGTTGTACTAAATCGATAGAGATAGGTGTCAGATGCGTAATTGAGCTACTAGTGCATGTATACCTTCAGCAGGACCAGAGTCAGTTTAGAGTGGCCTGGGTTGCTCCGAACATGTGCCACAGAAGAAATGTGAAATTCAGGCCAGTACATATTTTTGACTATTTTATCTTTTAAAGTTCATGGATCATCTTAAAATGCCCCCCCAGAGAAGTGGAGGTGGACACACTTCCTTCAATAAATATACTAGTGCTTGTACACTGGGACAAGGGCAGTAATACAATTGAATGGCGTAGTTAAGCTACAACTGTAGCTCAACTTAAGCTATCTGCACGCAAGTGGATTACTGAGTACTTTCCCATGCAGAGTCAAGTATGACTGTTCACACCTGGCATTAAAATGCATCCTGAAAGCATCTGTTGTATCCACCCTTTATCCAAATACACGGCAACATCATAACCGTTTGCAAGAAGAATATACGTTTTAATTCTTCTGACTGCACAGACGTTTGTGTGTGTGTGTGTGTGTGTGCAAGCATCAATGAGAGAGCACTGATTAGTGTAAAAAAGAAAGAAAAAGAAACTGTCAAGGATCAGACAAGGTCAGTTGAGGAGGTGGGCTCTAATGTGGCTAAGGTTTTTGGGTGCTCCCAATCCCTCAGATATCTTGTGATGTAAGGCAACCACACAAGAACATTATCATAAAGTTCCTGGCAATCTGTAAAAATCACAGAATCACCGAAGTTTGGTCTTACCTTAATATCTACTGTGTCACCGTCGCGGAAGTCCCGGGGAGCGACTCCGGGAACATAGAAAGGCCGGACCACAGGCAACAAGGCCAACAGCAGCAAGGCCCACCACGTCTCCTGTAACACAGACGCCGCTAAATATCTAACACACACACTTCACAAATATACATTTGGTAGAGTAAACTAAAAAAGTTTAAGAATGGAATCACTGTATGGGCAAAAAGGCTTTATAAATGTATCAATATCATCATGTCACATGAAACACAGTAGTTCAGATCAGTAGTTCTCAAACTTTTTATACCAAGTACCACCTGACAAAATATTGAGCTCTCAGAGTAACACCATTATTGTCAAACAATTACCCGACATGTTTTAATTGCAACAGAAGTGTCATCAGGGACAGGTGCTTCAATACCAAGTCAATGCCAAAGCAGAGCAACAGCAGTAACATGTCCATCATTTACCTTTGGTGCAGATTAAAAGCAAATCAAGGATCAGGATATGAGTATCCCAATTCTGTACGCATAATTCAGGATATGGAGATTAGTTTGAGGACTTTATGTCAACAAATTGTCACCATAAACATGTTAAAGCTGCCGTTTGCAAATTGCTTAGTCTAGTGTAACAGCATAAGACCCGAGCATACTACGGTCAATACCATACAGTCTATGAAAACACAACGCCAGCTTATTAATATTTGTGAGTAGGGCTGGGTATATCAATGGCAATAAGGGCTGTCATGACATTACAATAGTAACCTTTGTACCAATATCAAGGAAAATACTTGGAAAAAAGGTTAATACATCAAGATTCCACTGGGCAAAAATAGTGAACAATTAAGAGATATATTTGATGTGCTACTCAACTTCATGACCACCACAAGACATATCTCATCCTTGGCCTTTCCTTGATCATTTGCCTTGTATATAAAATACTTGGAAAAAAGGACTACATCAATATCAACTGTTTGACAACCATATGAAAAATATGAAAAACAGTTTATATACATTTTTGTAACACTGTGCTCACACTGTACATTTGTGTGAAACGTTTTTTTTTTTATTCATCTTTCACTCAGGAGCGAATATTCATTTTTTATTACCTGAGTTTTAGTGTAGCCAGCTAGCATTGTATATTTTCTATCACTATTTGCCTAGGTGACAGGAAACTACCACTTGCAGACTGACTAATACAGTGAGAAAGAGTGTGTAGCAGCATTACATTTTAGAATTCAAACTCATGATACCATATTTGTAGTGCCATGAGCTTTGCAGATTGCATACTTTCTGCCCTGCAAATGTGTTTCCTGTCACATCAAAAATAATCTATGACAAATCATGTTTGTGAAGAACAAAATGAAAGCACAACAATGGCTCCAAGCCTTTTCCTTATATGAAATGTGGTAAACTCAGCTTTTGATGTAATCTAAACAACTGTGATGTCAGTAATTTATTATGGGGCTGGGCCATATACCGGTAGTAAGAGTTATATTGGTATATTTTTGAAAGAGATATGTAGTTGAGACAATATCACCATACCAGTTTATTATATATTATTTTTATGTTGCCTTGCAAACGCTATTTTATAAGGCCAACTGCTTCTCCCTGAGCACACAAGCCTAGTTCAGCTGCGCCCATGCTACGCATCACAACAAATATTTGTTGTGAAAACATGGCAGAAACGGTGCAGGTGGAGAGTGAGCAGTTAGTGGCTAAGAAAGAGAATAATGCTTCTGTTATTTGGAGGTATTTCGGGTTTCAATTTACAGACATAGAGCAAAGCGACATGATTTGCAAAACGTACATGAAAAAGGTTATGACAAAGGGTGGAAACACTACAAGTTTCTTCTGCCAACTGCTGTATGAAGAGAGTGTGCAACTACGTGGTGGTGCTGTGGCCAAGGGTTCCCAGTCACCGTCTGTCTCTCTCCCGGTGAGGTGAGGCATGCACTACAGTGTACATTTTTGTTATTTGCAGAGATATGCCTGCCTATTAGATCAGAATATAGGCTTATGTAGGCCTGCAGCTCATTATATTTCTCTGTTTTCTATGTAATACTGTGAAGCTGTAGGATTTATATTCTGTATTTAACCCAATTGTCTGGTAATCAATCAATAAATAGATAAATAAATGAGGAGGCTACACATAATTCTGGACAAATCACAGACATGATTAACGGCAGTGACTGAATATTCCTCACTGTGGTATTGTTTGTTTTTAAATAGCAAAACATGCGCTGAAGCAGATGATTAAGTGTTACTGTGTGAGGCAATCTGCTAAGACTCCTGCTCCAGGTCCTGACCTATGGACACAGAAGAACCTACAGGTTCCACTGGTTCTTGTTCCTTCTGCAACACAGTATCTGTGGTCCAGAGTGATGACAGTGACCAAGAACAAAGCAGTCACATGACATCCGTGCCCATGTTTGCCAAAGGGCATGTGGGGAACCTATCTCCTCCGTTAGAGCCTTTTATATCATCAGCCAAGTCAGCTTCACACATAATAGTGATACAGGGGCTGAGAATTACTATCTGGAAAGAAAACTCACAAAGTAGCAGCAAAGCATGGAGACATGGGAGTACATGTACATCTAATTACAGTAAATGTAATTCGTTTGACCAGTACACATCACATTATGTCAACATTACAATGTCCCCTTTTTACAGGTATCCCATTAAAGACACTTCACCAAACATTAACCCTTTATAAGCGCTATTAGTGATAAAGTACACTTCCCCCATCCCCAATAGTAGCATACCAATGTCTCAGATTCCACATTTTATTACTGGAAAAGCACAAGTATGGCGAGTCTTTCATATGCAATGTTTCACTTGGGAATAATCTTCTATTATCCTTCAACACGACGCTAAACTATGACAATGTGACACAACGCACGACGATCAAACAGAGCACATTTTACTACAGACGCTTGATTTATGGTCGGACCCAGAAGGAAGTTAGCAAGTGTCGCTACTTACTTCAACGACAGTCATGGTTTCTAAAAACAAAACGTCACAGTTTAACGACAAAACACAAATATGAGGTGTTTGTACGATAATCCACTCATGTCGTTCAGATGTGTTGCAACACTTTCTTCTCGTCCCCGACAACAACCTGACGACTGATACCGCTGCTAACAGCTAACGTGGAGCCAAAGTTCGACTAGCCGGTTTCTGCTGACAGTACCGGGAATGACAGCACAAAAGTACAAACGTGGCCACCCGTATTCCGTCGGAACACTTTCATAAACCAGAGCAGTGACGGGGGAAACTGTTTAGAACCCACTGACAAGTAAGCTAGGTGACGTGAGCTAACTTAGCTAACTCCCAACAACCACTTAGCCAGCTCGTCAACATTAATAGAGCAGCGATTTCCAGCAAGTCCACCCCATAATTAACGTTTCACTGTCAGCGAGAGGACGTGGCGGACATCTGCGCTGCCACATTCACAGCGCTGCGTGTGCGTCAATGTGAGAAAACGTTTAAAAAACGAGGTGTAGTTCGAGAAAAACGCTCGCTTTTTTACTCACCATAGCCGCGGCCGCCATTTTGAATACGTGTCATTAGTGACGTCGCGGAAGGTGTTGGGTTATCGAGTATTTCATTTTCGGATGAAAGCCTATTGTCATTATTATTATCATTCGTTCAGTTACATATTACCCACAATGCGGTCTCTGTTATACATTTAAAATAATACATTTCATATTTATTATGAATTAGCTTATTAATGTGTGTGTGTGAGAGAGAGAGACAGTTACATTTCAAACAAAATCCCCAGATTCGTTGGTTTTCGAATAGCTGGAACAATTACTCAATTAATCGATTATCATTATTATTGTTACTGTTATTATTATCATATCACTATTATTATTATTGATAATAATAACAATTCATTATCAACTATTTTGATAATCGGTTTGAAGCTTTTTTTTTACAATATTCTTTCATGTGCATATTGCTCCACATAAACAAAGAAATCATTATTTGCACATTTGAACTTTTCCAATATATGTAATTAATGTATCCACTTTTATGTTTAAGTGCACCCAGGAGTGAAAAACAGTTCATTCAAATACATATTAATGAGTCCATGCACAAATTGCATATTTCTTAGTCATCGCATGTGCAACTTTAAATTATCTTATTGAACAAAAGCTCAATATTTGTTTTAAAATCATTTATTTGAAAAGAAGTCTAAAAGTAAATCAGAGTCTAATCAAGCACAAAGATAAACACTGACAAAGAAAATATAGGTAACCTTAATGAATATATGTACTGCACTGGGCATTCATTCAATATTGTCACGCCTCAGTTCTTTGAATTCATTATTTTTCCATATCTTCAACACATTATCGTTTAAGCAGTGTGTGACTGTGCAATAACTCTTATAACTCTTATATTTACAATATGCTGAAAACAAAAGCGTAGAAACAAAATAACATGGTTATTATTCATGAGTTCAACAAAACAATCACTCATTAGCTCAACATACAATGATGTTCATTGCAGTGGTAAGTGCACAAATACACAAATAAGACCAGAACATGTGAAATGTGTGTCACATCATAATCTCTCTATTATGACATTTGATGGGTGAGGAGAATCAGCAAGCATTATTAGTTAATGTCAATTAAATTGAGCTAACATGACACGTATGCTGTCTTTGTAACACCAATTTTAGTTGTACATTTGGAAATAAACATGTTTAGATAATATTTTAATTGTGCAATCAATTATAATGGAGGAAAGCCATTGTCTCATGTTGACTTCCATACATATGATCCACTCAGTGCTGTCATGCTTCAGGAAGTAAAATAGTAACAATAACAACAACAATAATAATAATAATATTAATAATTATAATAATGAAGTTAATAAACCTCAGTAAAGGGCCCTCCCCCCAGGCCCCCCTTACTTGGGTCCCCAAAGTACCTTGAAATGCCCCTGAATTCCCAAATCCTAAATCCTTGTATTTCCCTATGTGCATTAGTCTCTGTATACAGAATCATTTGTAAATGTTTAGTCTGAAAGAAACAACCCCTATGAAAGGCACATTCAAGGAGTAATGCTGAAACAAGAACAATCTATATAATATAATATAAATTAAAGATATAAGGATAATCAGCAATTTGTCTTGCACTTTGTGAAGTCCACCGAACTCTGTACATTTAACAGTCTATAGGTACTTTTTTACAGTTGAACAGGTTTATGGGTATTTTGACCTCCTGAGTCTACAGAGCTCCAGACGTCATGTCATGTGACTGTGTGTTTACACAGCCATGTTGGCAAGAAAAGCCTCTACACACACGAACAGCGCCAGTGCAGAGTTCACTGTGCACGTTGAATCTGATGTATACCTGATATAACTGAGCCTTGTCGTGACTCCTTTCATGTACACAGCTGGAACAGACACAATACCTGCAGTACTTCATAAGAAACATTGGATTCTGTATCGATATGAAGTCCTTTGCCTGTGGATTCACATCTCTCCATCATCTATGCTCACTTTGAGCACATCTTATGGCTGTGATCCAGCGTCGCCGCCCCTCAGGACCTTTGGTGTTCCAGTGAAAGGGAACTTGCTTGTGGAACAATCTGCCACCTTCACTTTTTATGAACACAAGCGGTGAACAGTTGCCTGGCACATTGCCTGGTATTGCTTATGGATCAATAGATTTAAAAAAATGCGCGCCTTGTATCCATCTGTTGTGTAACTGGATTGATGTCAGCTACTGGAACTCTATGTTATGAAGACAGGTCTTCAAAGGTGTTGTAATGCTATTGACTGAACAGAAATGGTATGGCGGGCGACGGCAGAGCAAAGGAGCAGGTTCTGTTGGCACAGGAGTGGATTGCCTGGGTCCTTAGCCAAAACAAACACAGCCAGTGACCCTTCCTTTTACTAAAATAAGAAAACAAATGTACAATATTAAAGATAAACACAAAGTGTGAAAGGATTCACAACTTCACGACTGTCAAAATAAACTTAGTACATTTAAAGATGAAAGAAAAGAAAATTCCCACATGGAGCTGGAGTCAATAAAAGCACCTCAATCACAGAGGCGTCTGACCCGGGAGTGGATGCTGATTGTATCTGTTTACATTACAGACAGAAGCCAAGTGCTGGTGGATTATCTGCCTCAACCAGTTGGGGCGAGAATCCCAAAGATTATAGCTGTAACACATACAGTATGCACCCATCTACAGGATTCATAAAGACTGATTCAAGGTCTTTTCTGAAAAACAAAACAAAAAAAACAAAAAACAAAACATCCACTCCACCTAATGAAGTCGTATCAACTGATGACCGAACCTTTACAGAACATCAACACTTACAGTATTGACTGTGTTGCACACCATACCCAAGTATGAGGTAGGACTGTGGTATCACAATATTGACAAATAATGATACATCTTTCTTTGCTTATTCTTTTGGTAAAATTACAAGCTATATTTAATTACAAAAATGTTAGATTTAAAGAGCCCAATGGAAACATCTTTAGGGTGAGCCCTAGTTTAGGGTCAGTGACCTTGCACAATGTTTAAAATTGTTTTCTTTAGATTGAAAAGTCAATCAGAATAATTTATACAGGGTTCCCACACCTTGGTAGAAAATTCAAGGATGTTTCAAGCACTTTCCAGGACCAAAACACTGAATGTGCTGACACAGCTTGAGCATCCACTTTTATTGATTTGCAGCACGCTCAGCATCTGGACGAGTGATTGTCCTTGGGATCTTGGTCGAAGTCAGTCTTTGTCATTCTCTTTGGTGAGACAGAGATCTTGGAATTTTCATTTCCCAGACATCATGCCATTTGCTCTCTCTTGCGTAACGTTACTCACTCATTGTTCTGCATGGAATCCCAATTACGACTCGACGTTTGATCTGCGTCGGCCTCGTCTACGTACACCGAGCGATGCAGGCCACGAAACAGCAGTTGCGTCATAACAAACAAGGGAAACATTGACCTAAATATCAAATGAACTTTCAAGGATTTCAAGGACCTGTGGGAACCCGGTTTATAATATGGGAAATTATACACTATCCTGCTGTGTGCTTTAACTGTATTTGGGTTGGTTACTTCACCTAGCCGCTGGTGGCTTGGAGTAGCTTTTTCAATTAGCCACCATAAGATACAATGACCACGTGTGTATGATTGACAAGCAGAAAGAGAGACTGCAGCTCCTGCATGTAAAAGATTGCACTTGCTACTAATGATGACGAAAACAATACTGTCACAGGAGACGTGGCGTCTCATGGCTGCTGCTGGTACTGGCTCTCTGTGGCTGTGTAGAAATCTCCCAGGACGCTCTGCAGGTAGTCAAAGGTGGGACGGTCCTCCGGCTTGTTCTTCCAACACTCCAGCATGATGTCATAGAGTTCCCGGGGCCAGTTTTCCAAGCGCTGCATTCGGCTTCCCTTCTCCAGGAACCGGATCACCTCTGGGTTGGTCATCCCTGGTAAGACAAGACAACATCTTAATGTAAAGACAGATAAACAAATTATGGAGTCACTACAGTTTTTATTACTATGATATGTCATTTTTTTGTTATCACAGTCACATTGTGTCTAATTTAATGAATTAGGGCTGCAATGATAAATCGATTATTAATCGATCACTAAATTAATCAATTACTTAATTTATGAATCAGTTTGAGGTTGTTTTTTTTAAATAATTATAAAAAATGGATGAAATTAATCAAAAGATTAAGCAATTTTGAAAATGATTGCTCACATTGCTGTGCAAAGGTTATGTAATGGATAACGGGACAAAATGGTTGTTCACACACTGCACCTGTTAGGTCCTTGCTTCAGAGACATTCCTGAAAAAAAAGCATGTCTGTATGAAAGCTGGTGTGAATGACTGACGTACCTGGGTATGGTGTGCGTCCATAGCTGATAATCTCAGTCAATAAGACGCCAAAGGACCAGACATCAGATTTGATGGTGAAGGAGCCGTAGTTGATGGCCTCTGGTGCTGTCCATTTGATGGGAAATTTGGCTCCTATTTTTTTTTTTCACACACATTAAATATTAAACATTAAAAATGTAAAGAGTTAAACAAAATGTGACTTTTTTTTTTCAACATCTACTAAAAAAGCAAGCATACAGAATCCCTGAACAAAGTGCAGATTATTTTGTGTCCTAACATTTGAAAAACTGACTCATCATTGGGATTAAACACGTAACACACTTTGTGAATGTTAGACTCAACAGCTGTCCTTCCATTTACTTCCATCAGGGGGCGCATTTCGATAAAGGACACGCACTTAAGCCTTAATCTAGTAACTACAGAAGTTACAGTCTGTTCCAACCTAAGAGTAAATCCCAGACAAGAAAACACTGCACACAGTTTTAAACGAGAGATTATGAAATGTACCAAAGTAGGATCAAGAAGAAACGTCTTTAGAAAAGTTGCTGTTTGATGATCATTGTCTGATAAAGTCACTCTCAGCTTCATGTTACTATTTTTGCCACCGACAGAGCATTTCCCCCTGAACTGAAACAGTAACTGTTCCCATTTCTTCTGTGTCTTAAACACTTCTGCTGACGGTGCCTGGCTCAGCCATGAGAACTGTGTGTGTGTGTGTGTGTGTGTGTGAGAATACCTTCTCTGGCTGTGTACTCGTTGTCTTCGATGATCCGAGCGAGGCCAAAGTCAGCTATTTTGCACACTAATGCTTTGCTGACCAGGATGTTGGCTGCCCTCAGGTCTCTGTGGATGTAGTTCCTCTGCTCGATGTAGGCCATGCCCTCTGCAGTCTACACACACAAAGTCAGTGTGTGAGAGCCAAAACAAGCATTTCTTTACTAAAGACAAACACTCCCCATGCTCTCATGTACTATGGGCATTTTGGGAGTGGAAACAAAACGGTGCTGCTCTTATGTGCAAGTTTGGTTGAAATGAAGTGGTAAAAAAGTTAAAGTGTGACAACCATCCATCCATTTTCTACCACAGGGTCACACCCGGGACAGCAGAGCCGACATCAGGAGATCACGAGGGTATTTTATCGGTGATGTGTCTTGAAAATGCAGCATCTTCTTTAAGTTGCTATGTTTCACCCAACACTGATATAATCAGACATGCGTGAGGATTCAGTCACACCGTGTACCATCTCCTTTGTGATAAGACCAACCTGTCAAACTTATCTCAAACTCACTCACGGCAGGACTGAATTAAATCAGGCGGCTCTAACCTTCTTCCTCTTCCTTCCCCTCTCTGTTCTTTGTATTTAAATGTGAGCATGATAACTCCCTCACTGTCACACTCGTTAATGGGTTCTCATTTTGAAATAGTTGAAATAAACGGGCAGTGTCTGTGGAGGCTGATTGTTGTGGACATGTTGATGCTGATGGCAAAGAAAATAAGTGAATCTCTCTCAAAGCAATGACTCGAATGTGAGGATCCGTTCTGACGAGCTGACGTGCGGAATGAAGGAGTGAGGAATGAAGGGGTGAAAGTAATTCTCACCTGAGCAGAGAAGTCGATGAGCTTGGGGAGAGTGATGCGGTTTCCTTCATCGCTCTTTAAGAAGTCTAATAAACTACCTGCAGACAGTGAGTGATGGACATGGATGTTAAATACTTTGATTTCTTTTGTTCTGTAATTAAGACACACACACACACACACACACACCCTTCTCCATGAACTCAGTGATGATGTAGATGGGCTCCTCCTTGGTGACCACAGCATGCAGTCGGACCAGTTTGTCGTGCTGAATCGACTTCATCAGGTTTGCCTCAGCCATGAAAGCCTCCACAGACATGCTGCCAGGCTTCATGGTCTTCACTGCAACTTTGGTGTGCTTATTGTACGTCGCTGAAAACAAGAGAGCAACGGGCGAATTAGAGAATGAGTTCCAAACCTCCCGTAAGCCTCCGAAACTGGAGTCTACAAACTCACCCATCCAGACTTCTCCAAACTGGCCTGCACCAAGTCTCCTGTCCAGTTTGAGAGAAGATCGAGGGATTTCCCAGGCGTCTTTCTCCCATGGTTTCTCAGGTTTGGGACTCAGACATGCGTTGGTCAGGGTTTGGCAGAGACCATCTCCCTGCTCTGCAATCAGCGGAAAACAGAAGAATCATTGAATCCAAGAACAGGATTGGTTTCACATGCTGTAAATTAGAACCCATTTGTAAGATTTATAATTTGCACGTTTGTTTGTCTTTTTACAGGACACATAGCGGAGTAGCGGCTAGCACTGTTGCCTCACAACAAGAAGGTTGCCTGATTGAATCCCAATTCAACTGAGGGCCTTTCTGTGTGTTTGCATCGTCTCCTGTCCACAGTTCAAAAACATGCAGAGGTCAACTGGATACAATAATCTGACCCTGCGATGGACTTATCTTATTATGAGTTGGGATAAAGCGTTAAGACACAGAACACAACCTTCAAATGTCATCAGCATGTTAATCTTAGACAACCAAAAACCTAGTTTGTGAGGTAACGTGACCTTTGACCCATCAAAGACATGCATGTGTAACTGCAACATAGCAGACCATACTGGTTCCCAACTGTAGGGGGAACCCCAGAGCAAATCCTGCACTGTGTCTGAACTCACTCTTGTAATGGCTGACCAGCTCCTGCAGGGTGCTGAAGGTGATGCGGGGTGAAATGTAGAATCCTCCGTTGTCCAGAGTTCGGATCTTATAATGTTTGACTGATCCGCCGGCCTGGGCGTCCTGGTCCCTCACGGACAGAGAATAGCTGCCTGTGGTAAAGGAGAGAGAAAGAAAGAAAGAAAGAAAGAGAAAGTGAAGTTTCAGCACCAACGTAACCAAAGTTACGTTGTTTTTCAGGTGGAATCTCTGCTTTCAGTAGTTCTTTGTAGCTTCAGGCCTCACTCACCCACGGTGGTCTCACTGTCTCGGATCATGAAGGATCCTACTTTGTTCCCTGGGGCCAGCAGCTGCCGCTCGGCATCTTTCCTGCTCACGCCCTTAAAGAACCACCTTAAAAACAGGAAACGCATGAGTTAGTATGGAATATAATAGTGTTTCTTCTTGTTTAATGTCAGATGGCACCCACTATGATGCATTACTGCCTCCTTTAACCTTACACTACCTTAACTTTAACACACCTCGAGAAGTTCTTGCTGATTTATGGGGCTTTTATGATTATGATTGTGATTGTGATATTTGATGTTTGTTGTACTTTGTTTGTTTGTAACTGTGATGTTTATAAGCAAAATTTCTATTTGCTGGTAATCATCAGCACGGAGAGGTTGAACCATTTCTCCTCCCTTCTGAAGAAAATACACTGATGCCATCGTCACAAATCACAAATTGCACAAAAAGGATCCGGCAACAGATGTGACGCAACAAATCATATTGCCTGAGCCCGGGTATCCCCCCTGCCCCGCTTCCCATGATAGATGAATCATTTCTTGCTCTTTGGTACTTTTTATACTGATCGAAAATATCAAAAATGTAAATAATGTTTAATAATCTTGTTTGATGTTGCCCGCTAGACCAAAACCCCATCCTTCTGTAGAACCACCATTATTGCCAAAGCCAATACTTTTATATTATCGTACATAAGATGAGACAAGATAAAGGTTTTTTTTCTTCTTAAATGTGAATATTTTCAATAATTTCAGTTTGTGTAAAACCAGACATTTGACATCATCATTATACCTCATTTCAACATGTAATGGACCAGACAACTTATCAATTATGTTGAATTATGTAACATTAACATATACGGGGGTGAAATGTTATGTAGTGCATATACATTCACTTGTGTGTGAACTTACTCCTCCAACTCCAGCGTGTCTTTGGCTACATAATTACTGGGGATGTAGCCTTCCTGACCTGTGCTGACTAACATCGCTCTCCACCACTCTCCCATTCTGCACAGACAGAGAGACAGACAGGGAGACAGACAGACACACAGAGAGGAAGAAGAGGAGAAATGTGATAAACCAAACAATGAGGAGAGAATCTTTCCCTCTGCTGATCTTCCACTTACTCCTCCAAGATCTTGAGCTTATCTCCCTTCTTGAAGCCAAGGTCTCCATCGTGAATGGCCTCGTAGTCGAACAGTGCCATGGCTATACTCTCTCCTAATGCAAGGAGGGCAAGACAGAAAGTGTGAGTTTGTGTGTGTGTGTGTGTGTGTGTGTGTGTGTGTGTGAGTTTGTGTGTGTGTGTGTGTGTTGCCCTGCACTTTGACTTCCTTGTACAGTACGAGTGCTAATAATAGCAGTCCAGAGTGAGAGGTTATCGCTCTGTAGTTTCACATGTTGCTGTTGAAGCGGGGCTAGCTCATCTGTGGGGCTGCCCGACACGTGTCCCTGACATGTGAAGAAACTTCAACTGAACTTTCTTGAGAGACGCCTTTGACAACTTTCCACTGCACTTTTCATATTTGCAGTTTTGTCAGTTTTACCCAGCACACAGAGTTCATTAAACCTGCATGTGTGTGGCTTTGAGTCATGTGATAACTGTTGCCAATGCCAGTGCAGGCGAGGGTGCAGTTGACCACATAGAAGAAGAAAAAAATAGTTATGATTGGTTAATTCCAATTCCAAATGATATATGATGAAGTGACTTTAACTTTGTTAACATTTAAAACATCTTAAGTTGATCTTTTTCAGCCTAAAACTCAGGAAACATCAGAGGCTTGAGGTCGGTTGAGCTCAGTTACAGTAAATAATGTGGTGTTGGCTCATTTCAACACTCTAACAAAGGCATAAAGGCAGACTCACAACTCACCGTATGAATTGGACAGAGTTTTGTTCTGAAAAGAGAGAAGGACAGAGACATGTGGTGGTCAGAGAAGACAGTTCTATCAACACTGTATGAGAATATGAACATATTCACTATTGTAAAAGCTACAATAAACAATATTTCTGAATAAACTTTATTCATTTTGGGTTAGGGCCAGGTCCAACACACGTGTGCATGTCCACATCATGTCAGTTTCATCATCCGCCCATTTACGTGATGGTCTGCACGACACCCCCACAAGGACCAATGAAAAGATTGAAAACTAGGGATTGACAGATGTTGCTTTTTTTAAGCCAATATCAATATTATTACTAGTTATTGGACTGATAACACATCATGTTCCATCCAAAATAATTCTATTAAATGATGTGTAAAGTGCATTCTTATGAGCTAAGTGCAAGAAATAATGGCCCAAACTTCAGCAGTGAGAGATTTCACGTCGCGGTCAGCTGTTGGAGAGCAATGGCCTACAGGGGGCGACAGCAGCAGAGCTCACTGTGTAATGTATTATGCAATTACTTCATAAAATCGGTGATCATTAAAATAAAAGGCCGTCCAATAATCTGCACAAATCTCCAGAAACCACAGAAACTTGCTTGAGATCACACGAGGAAGACGAGCAGCACTCAAACGAATACAAGTGGAAATGGAATGTGACACACGCTTGATGCGGTTATGTGTGACAGCGCCCTGATAGCGAGAGAAAAATGCCACCGTTCACGTTTGGTCTGATCCAATTTTGACATAAAAGTGACAATGAATGAGCCATTATGGGACTAAAGCCTCAGTCGTGAGCTCTGTTTACAGCATTCACAGCATTCACATTAACATCATAACTCTGCCTAAATGGCTTTGGACCCCATTGTAAAAGAGAAATTGTGAACGAATGAATAAATTCTACTTTCTTCACTGGAGTGTGAACGAATGCTCAAAGCTGAGGTGTCCTGCAATGGCCTGACGTTTTCTATGAATCTGTGACCAAACAAGAAAGCAAATAAAGACGTTTCTTTTTGTTCATATTTTGACATTTACTTTTCACAGTAAGTCCAAAAACAGGAGGGAGGGAGGAAGGAAGGAAGGAAGAACTCGGTCATATCAGCAGTAAAAATCAGGCCGTGGCCGATGGTTTGCAGTGAGTTTTAAACGTGAGACACGAGGCTGAAAGGACACATGCAGCCCAGGAAGAAACCATAAAGAAATGAAAGTAGTGACTGGACATTGACGAACAGTATTTCAGGTGTTGCTTAATTCTGGACGTTTGATTAGAAGTGGCCTGTTTCAATGTGCTGGTTCTGCTTCTGTCACTTCCTCTTTGTTCACTGAGGGTAGACGAGGTGTTGGCGTCAGCACACAGGAAACAGTAGCCGGGGGAACCGCACTTCAGATGCAGCAGCAATTTAACCCACTGACATCAAACTGTGGTGCATGCAGCGTCATGACTGAAGCCAGTCAATCTCTGTGTCTGTCTTGGACGCAGGTGCACCCAGAGCCGGATGAAATAAATGGACTATACTAGGCAGACTGTATTTTCTGGGCCCCCCTCCATCGATGTTATTTATGAATTGAAATGTGAAACTTACCAAAGTTACTAATAAAAGTTTGAAACTTTGAACTGTGAACTCGATCTGATTTTAAACATTTTACAGACTTTTTGCTCAGGTGTGTTTCTAGAGTTGGTGAAAATGAATGTGCGACACTGTACGTAGCCTCTGTACGTACTGTATGTTTAAACATTTACATTTAAAGGGTTAAATGCAATTTTTTGATTTAATTAAAAGCAATGATACACTTATATACATACATATATATATATATATATATATAATATAAACATGTGGACTTGTGGATAGAATATTCAATTTCTGTCTTTAAACCGTGTGAACCTGACGTGGGTGGATTTTCTTTTCACTTCTTTTTTTTAGGGCGTTTTAAGTGTTTGTGAAGCAACATGCTGTTTATCGGTAACACTTACATTACAGTACAGTTACAACACGGCAACAGTGTCAACCATATTACACCATTTCATTTTCTTGGTAACCACAGGTGAAATTATGAAGTTATGATAATTATTATAACATTTGTGAATCTAAATGTGTTATTTATCGATTTCAAAGCTATTACTATACTATTACCAGAGTCAAACAAACAACTTTTTAAATAAAGCAGTATTTCCCATGATCATGACTGCTAAATGACTGCTCAGTGTTCTGTTACTTACAGCTCTGTTTGCTGAGCTCCCTGTGGTGGGGTCTTTGACGTAGTGGGCCGCCTGCGCTCGGTTCTGCTGCTCATCTCTATCCGTGTCTTTGCTGTGAATCTCGTGCTCCTTCTTTGAGCCCACACAGCCCATGGTGCCTCCTGCAGGACAACAGCGACAGTTAAAGGGACAGTGTGGTTTACTTAACACAAACTTCACTTTTCTGCATCAAAAGGTTATAATGCCACTGACAGGGGTGTCAAACCTGTGGCCCCCAGTCGATGTCCTGTGGCCCTACGCTTCGTAATAATAATAATAAGAAGAAGAATGCATTCGGTTATATTTATCCCATTATTCAATTTATTTAGTGTATATAGTGTTTTAATCATGGTTTTCTTGTCATCATGTATATATCATGTATGTGTGTATATATACACATATATGTATATATACATATACGTATATACGTATACATATATATGTATATAATGTAAGTGGTCAATACTGAAATAACACATCAAACTAAAATAGCAAGAACGTATTCTCACGTCTCTTCAGCTGAAATCTATTCTCAGTCAGTTAATGATAATAATAATTACAGATTCAGGTTCACTAACCTAAATTGCTATGGCAACAGCTTTGGTGCTCAGACAAACATAAACAAGTCACGTACACGTCAAAGCATCATCGATCGATTATTATTAGATTTATAAGTGACAAGTCAATAACTGCTATTTATTGAATACAATAGGATTTGAATGCTTAATAATGACCTCATGTCTTCCTCTTCCTCTAACTGACTATAAATATAATCAAAACACAAATATAAAAGAAAACAAGTTTAAAAAGGACTTCTTCAGTCGTTTATATTTACTCTGCAATTATTCTGCAAACACATTTTTATAGACACACGATATGCAGATACTTTGCCAATAAATCAGCCTTTAATAAAAAGTACATATTTATTATTAATTCATTGTTTATCTCTCTGTGTGTTTTCCTCAGATTTAGCTTCTTATCAAACATTTATTAATCCTACAGTGTTTAGATTATATAGATTCTGACTTGTTTTCCACACACAACAGAGACGTGGCACCTCCATAAATGTCTCTACAAATGGGCAGAGACGGTGTCAAAATGGAATATCACATGATGGCGTTAGATATTGATGGTCACGGGGGGGAAGGGTGACCGAAACAAAGACACCTTATAGCTGCTTATGTAATCTCTCCATCATTCCTGATCATTACAGCCATCAAGATATTCCAAGAATGAGCTCCTGGGGACTATAAAATAATATTAGAACACAAATTCCTCTTTTTTGTGTCTGTACTATTTAGTGAATACGCAAATGTGTGTGTGTGTGTGTGTGTGCAGTTTGAGTGAGAACAAAGAGGGAACTGTGTTTACAGACCGTCTGTGTTTTATACCACATGTTTGTTCACATAGTTACAGAGAACAGATGATAATTATACTTTGAATCATATCTCTCAGCTCAGATCATCACAAACAAACAAACAAACAAACAAACAAAGTCGATGATTTTTGAGACCAAACTCTGTCTTTACCATCAGTGCAATGGAAAATGTTTCATTTCAACATTGAGACACAGGAAGTTCCTGAGGTCAAAGCTGGTGGTGTTACTGTAGCTCTTTGCTTCCTTTTTCTTCTCTGGTGCTCGACCATGTTCCTCTTTAGATGTCTAATCAAAGAAGCTCAGGTTTCCCTCTCTATTTAAATCCCTGTCCACTCTTCAGCAAAGACAAGACACAAGAAAACCTGAGGGTGACGGTGGTGCAGCTGTCTGTCGCCTGCTTTCCGTTAGAAGGTTTTATTTTCCCCTGCCGTTAACGAATATTAGGAGCTTGTCTAATGAAAACCGTGTGTACTTATACAGTATAAATACACGCGGTTTTGTGTACTGCCTTTCTTTTAAACAAAAACAAAAGAGCAAAGAGCAATGTAGCGACCGAGCTAATGTCACCTCCTTGTCCACACCGGCCATGACATTAGCGGCGATTAGCTAACATTAGCAAGCTAGCGTCAACTACTAAGTAACAAAGTATAGTAACAAGTAACAAGTAACAAGTAACAAGTAAAGTATGTTGCTTTCCATTTACAGCGGAGGTTGAAAGTCAGAACTGGGACTTTTTTGAAATAAAAAAAATAAAACAAAACAAAACAAAACATGGACACAAATGTATCTCAGGCTAGCCATTGTTAGCAACACCAGTAAATAAACCTGGCTTTACAAGGTATTTAGTGCATAAAAGCAGCGTAGCAACATGTCCACAGGTAGAAATTGAACGTGCACAGCTGTTTTTTACTGTGACACAAATAACACAGAAGTGTGTTTTAAATATATATATATAGACATATATATACATATATAGACATATATATATATATATGTATTTAACTACTGGGAAATTTGAACTTCCGTCCACAACTGTACTGTAACTATAAGTCTGAGTCCTGGTTCACCAGTGTCAGCATCACACATGACACACACACACAGTTCCCAGCAAAAACAGAGAGAGAAATGATTATTTTGCATAATTATATTCCGACAACTTTAAAGAAAGAAAAAAAAAAGAATGATGACAGAGATTTAATGCCGACTGCAGCATGTTTGTTCCCTGCTTCTTGAGGATGTGAAAACATGAATGTGTGAGAAATGATTTGTTGATAATGATATTGACCTTCTACCAGCACAATGAAGCAGATATGAGCCGATACAATACTCAATATCAGGGAATTCCAGAATCTGATGCTTCACAAGATGTAAATCAAATGAAGCAACAGTGTTTCAGCTGAATACTGTCATACTGTAGTTCTGAAAGTGTATCGTGATGTCGGTATCAGACACTAAATACCTAAAACTGACACATGTTATAGTTTCAGTGTCCAGGCTGAAACTGAAGTCAGTGTGAACCAAGCGTTGCACATGGTTTCAGCACAAAGTCCCATTGAGATGCTGCTGTGACTGGACTGTCTTTCTTCAGTGATGGAGCTGAGCCACAGGTGCTCACACCTCACACCTCCAGCAGTGAAGTTCTCATGTGTCTTCAGTCTTACAGTGAAGTGGCATTACACAGGATTTTCTAGAACGGTAAGAACGGTAGTTTTATGTCAACGTCAGCAGGTTTCCTGACGCTCCTTCTTGAGCATGTGAAAAATATGAATTTGTGAGAAATGATGATGATGTTTGTTCCTCTTGATGTGACTCAAAATGAGGCGTGTTAATGTTGTCCATGCTGTGTGCTGTCGGGAGTCTCTGGAGTCACTTTTTTACCACAATGACGTCACGTTGTATCGTTACCAACTCTGTTTCTATTAAATCTGAATATTCAGTCCTGTTAAAGAACCGATCAGGTCACACATGCTGCTCCTGAGCTTCAGTGTGCAGATATTTATACGCACATTACACAGTTGATAAAGGGTTATTTCACACTCTTTTGTTTTTTGCTTTCTGGCAATCAGGAAGTGCATGCAGCCACAGTTAAACTTAAATGGAGCCAACAGCTCTTGAAAAGCTCTAATGCTGGTGATAGATGCAAATCTGTACAGGTTTATGTAACATAATGTGTCTTATACATTTAGGAATAAACAACGGGCTTTAGTGCTGGTGTATGGAGTTACCATATCACCTGATTAAAACTACCACCTGGATGAACCAGTGTCTACACAGACACGATTAAAACCACGACGTAATGTCACAGCAGTTTAACGAGGAGATTGTTAGGGTCTCTATTTTCATCATGTGGTAGAACATGATGACACCCTATGAGAGATATTTACATCAGCACGTCTTCAGGTTAGAATCCCCCTGAGTACGTCGACGCGCACTCTTGAATTGATCGGCCTGAGAATTCCTGGGAAAATGTCCTTGCAATTCTCACCAAAAAGTCCATTAGTTTGATCAAGTTTCCATGTCTTTGTACATGTTACATGTAACAGTCAACATTTGACTTGCCTGCTGTTTGCAAACTACTAGCAGCATTTCAGTTTCATACAGAGAATGCAGAACAACATGATATATATATATCTCTGTGTGTCTATATATATATATATATATGTACTTCATAAATACTGCTCAGACTACAGGCTCTTCTCTCAAACTGGACACACTGAGGCTTGAATGACGTAAAGGCTCAGTTCACAAAGATCAGAGTCAGTAACAAAATGCAAATGAATACTGGAAACACCTGCTGGTGCAGTCAAATCTTCAGGACAAAGCGGCCACAGTTTCAGCTTCGGCTCATATGGACAACCGGGGCCCGAACCCGTGTCTTCTCGCTGCACGGCAAGAGTGCTAACCACTATACCACCGTGTGACCTGTGAGCAATTTATAAATAAGTTAAATTGAGATATCATAGACTTAAGCTAGAAACTACAGTGTGAGCCTTTTGATAAGAGACTAACATCTGCATTTCTTTGTGTCCCTGCTGGCGACACACTTTAAAGGTGCAATGTGTAGAATTTAGGAGAATTTTTTAGAGAATTTAAATTGATAAAATACACTAAGTTCTTTCCATCTTTATCCTTCCAATTTGTTCTTCTTCTTCTTCAGATGTGAGTTGTGTTTGCTGCTGAACTGAGCGTGCACCTGTGATGAACCACCCAGACCATTTTCTTCACTATTTTAATTATTTACACATTTTTTTTCCCACAAATGCAGTGTGTGGATATTTTCTAACATTTTATATTAAAATGAAATGTTATTTCCTATCACAGGAAGGTGATTTTTAGTCCAGTAAGTGAGACACACCCGGTCAGCCAAGCATGAACGCTTCTCCTCTCAGAAAGAAAAGTTCACAGTTCAACTAAAATAAAACATAACCGTGTTCTCATCGTGTGTGTGTGTGTGTGGATTATTAACTTCTATCAAGAATAAAGTAATTCTCCCTGAGGCAATTCACGAGCAACAACTTCCAAATCTCTAAGCAACTACTGTTATTGATTAACCTATTATATACAAATCCACATTATTCCAATTATAAAACTACCCGTCCATTTGTTTCTATGCCAGTTTTATAGTTTATAATAGCAATATAATGGTTAATACACTGATGATGATGCACTGTGAAACTAACACACACGTGTTGGCACAGATTATCTTCCGAGGACACTGACTTACTTCCTGTGGACAGCACTGAACCAAACCTAACTGCTACCAGTAACCACATGTCTCATCATAATTGACACCTTGCCTCAAACCTTAACCAGAGCCTCACAGACGAGGATCTGTCTCATTAGGACAGCCTGGTCCTAATGAGACAGATCATCCTGGACAGACAATCACAAAATGGTGCACGCTTCCTTCCTGTGGTTTATAACTTGTTGGTTTTTTTTGTCTCTCACAAAATTGTATGGACAAGCAGAGCCTTTATCAGGTCCTGTGAGTGCGCGCACACACACACACACACGCACACACACACACACAGTTTCCTCTTTGACATCCTTGGACACTTTTCTTCACCATGTCCTCACAGGATGCTCCACTTACCGCTCTCTGTTTAACCGGTCACTCCGACTCTTCCTTTCTGCGGCTGCTGCGTGTGATCTTCGAGGTTTGGATGACTGTGTGCCAAGAATATGTCCTCATGTCCCTCATGTGTCTCTCATCCTCTTCACTCCGCGTCTCTCTGTGCAGATGTGGAGCGAGCGGCGCAGCGCAGCGCACTGGAGGCGCAGGAGGAAGCTGGTGCTGAGCGCGCGTGTGACTGACAGAGGAAAGAGGAACAAACTCACACCAATAGCACTCTTGGTTTCACTCACACAGACCACCCCCAACCCACACGCGCACACACACACACACGCACACGCCACACACACACACACGCACACGCACACACACACAGCTGCTGGGAGAGTAGAAAACTACCAGATTAATGACAAGTGCAGAGACATCATGCTCAGGGACAACTGTCCAACACACACACACAAGCAATGCTACCACTACTTCAGCCACTACTACAATAACAACAACAATAATAACAACAACACTACTACAATAACAACAACAATAATAACAAAAACAATAATAACAACAACAACAACAACAACAATAATAACAACAATAGTAATAATGTTAATAATAATAATAACAACAACAATAGTAATAATAATAATACCAATAATAATAACAACAACAACAACAATAATAATAATAATAATAACAATGACAATGTCTTCTTCTTGGTTTTGATTCTCAATGTTTAAAGTTAATTCTAAAACTTGCAATTCAAAAGTGTATATATTCATTTTCACTGACCTCATGGCACAAACTTTACAGCCCATCAGAGGGTCACGACCCCCCACTTGAAAACCACTGAACTCAAGAAAGCACTCAGAGAATGCTAACATCTGTCGCCACCAACAATCAAATCATGAAACGTCATCGTTCAATTCGATTAATTCATTAATTGAATATTTTGACATTTAACGACGATGCAAATGTCATGTTATTAAAAATGTTAAATGTTAAAACCTGTTATAAATAAAGGTTAGATAAAGCCCGTGGCCAAGTGGAAAGGGAACTTGACTTGTCGCCGGTTCAAATCCCCACCCGGCCAAAAGAGGGCTGGGGTACCCCTGAGCAAGGTACCTAACAACAATGCTCCCCAGGCACTACTCAGTGTGGCAGCCCACTGCTCCTTATTCTAGGATGGGTCAAATGCAGAGGAATACTTTCCCTAAGGGGATTAATAAAATTCAATTCTTACACTGATACACAAACATCATTTAAATACGTGATCCATCATGAGGTTGTGTCCATGGGCGGACGTGACTCATTTCCATAGTGTGTAGGGCGTGTATTCAAATGAGACTATCATGACAGCTATCATGGAAGGCAGGCAGTGTGTGTGTGTGTGTGTGTGTGTGTGTGTGTGTGTGTGTGTGTGTGTGTGTGTGTGTGTGTGTGTGTGTGTGTGTGTGTGTGTGTGTGTGTGCAAATGCGTGTGTGTGTGTGTGTGTGTGTGTGTGTGTGTGTGTGTGTGTGTGTGTGTGTGTGCGTGTGTGTGTGCGTGTGCGCCTCTTCCGCTCTAATCCTTAATCAACCGTCGGGATTAGAAAACGAGCTTCACTCTGAAACTCTGCGAAGGCTGTGGTTGATGATGAAGATGAAGAGCTGAGGATGAGAGAGAGAGAGGAACGAGATCAGAGGAACAAAGACGAGGAAGGTCGAGTGCAAATGTTTACAAGTGTGTGTGCGTGTGTGTGTGTGTGTGCGTGTGTGTGTGTGTGTGTGTGTGTGTGTGTGTGGCGTGTGTGTGTGTGTGTGTGTGTGTGTGTGTGTGTGCGTGTGTGTGTGTGGACACAATGTCTCTTTCACTCAGACACCTTAGTGGTGCATTTTATTCAAACTTCAGGAGGAAATGACTTTGTTATTAACCACAGATCTGAGTGTATTGTAATTATGAACAGCTGGTGTGACTCACACACAGTGACCTGTACTCATAATCTTTATTTCACCATTAAAGGTTTTAGCCATATTTAGCAGACTGGAGACACATTCAGTGGATTTGTGTCACTTAGATTAATCCAGATGAAGGATTTCTAACACCAGCACAAAGTCACAAAGTGACTCATCAGAGCTCACTGTGAGAGGCAGCTGTCAATCAACATCAATGACTCTGTCTATGGGCTTTGGTACAGGAGATTGAGTGGTTAGAATAAAACCTTTTATTTGTCTGTGTATTTGCTGCTGCACCTGAGCTTTAACTTTCTCAATGGCCTTGATTTAAATCAACATTTCTTTTATTCTATTATTGGATAGTGTGTTTCATTTCTTCTTTTGCTGCGTGACAGTTATATTTGTTCCTATCATGATTGTAATTTCCCATATTGTTCTGCTGCTTTGTGGCCAGGTCTCTCGGGTTAAAGAGATTTTAATCTCAATGAATCTTTACCTGCAGGTTTAACCCTTAGTGCTTACGAGGCACGGATCTATGCCGCAGGTGGACCCATGGTGAATTGCTGTGGGAAGAATACACAACTCCTTATATGGACATTGTGTGGGTGTGTTTTTATAGGTCACACAATCAGTCAAAGGTCTGAATCATTTTATATCACATTTTGAGTCGTGATATAAAGTCGCAATAATTAGAGAGTTTTTTCTTTTCTTTGTGAAAGTGAACTTTGAACTGTGACGTCATTTTAAACATTTACAGCACTTTTTGCTCAGGTGTGTTTATGTAGTTGGTGAAAATGAATGTTTTGCCTAGATAATAAAAAAAGAATACAAAGACACTCTACAGTATATTGCACATTCTTACAGCCTCTGTATCTACTGTATGTTTAAACATAGTAATAGAAAAGAAGCAGCTGAAATGCTCTGTGTTCTAAGGATTAAATAAAGGATGAACTGTGTATGTGGATGTTAAAAGTGCCAAATGTCACCCCAAAAACCTGAGGACTGCGTTATTTTACAAATGTTGACATGATGTTTGAAGCCAGTTGGTAAAAGCTTAGTATATATATATCTAATATATTAATATATAACATATAATATATATATATAAGTCCCAAAACTCTTCCAGGCTGAACTCACCACAGAGGCGACTGATTTAATCAGTGAATGATGTTTGCTTTCCCGTTACAGTGACGATATCACATCACATGACAACACCACAGACTTTTCCATGGTCTTTACATCACAACACCACGGTTTTTCTACCATGTCCCAAGCGACGTGTTTCAGACACACTGGGTTACTTCTGTTTCCCAGAACACTCATCAGAGCTGTGTGTGTGTGTGTGTGTGTGTGTGTGCGCGTGTGTGTGTGTGTGTGTGTGCGTGTGCGTGTGTGTGTGTGGTAAATGTGCACGAAACATAAAGCAACAACCACGGGAGCAACATTCAACAATGGACATTTATTTCAGCATCAGACGAAGTGCATGCACACACACACACACACACACACGCACACACACAGCAGTGTGTACACATCTGATACAAGCACACATGACGTTCAGCTTATAAACAGTCACAGGGAGTGGGCTAACATTAACCCGTCACTAAATGGACTTAAATGAAATAAAGAGACAGTTGGAATCAATATAACTTCACACATATTAGCATTTGTCAACACACACACACACACACACACACACACACACACACACGGGAGTAAAAAGTGCAACATTTTAAGGAGGAAATAAAGGAAAATTTCAGGAAGGAAAATGTTCGATTTTAAGTAAACATTGGCTGATTCTGCAGGTTAATTGGGGCATTTTCATAAAAAAATAAAATAAAAAATGAATATACATTGTTATACACTCAGACAAAATGGACCTTACAGTGCTGCATCATCAACGGACCGGTTACATAACCGACTTCATGACCCGCCTCCATTTTTTTCTCTTTTCTCCAGCTTATCACGAGCCGCCACAGCTGTGAGTGGAAAGTTAACGCTTGCAAAATGTGTGCATTCTGAAAAAAAAAGGGGAAGAGGAACATGCTTCGCTCTCTCTCTGCCTCCTTTTTTTAGGTCACTTAAGAGAGAAAGGGTGAGACCATGAGTGAGGGTGAGGGGTGGAGGCATAAAATAGCCGCGCAGTGACAGGGAGTGCCGGGAAAGTAAGATAACTATAAATACTACAGTAGTAGTATAGATCCGTGTATGATGAGTGCGGATTGAGGCGTTTGTGGAACAATAATTGATTTGAAATGTGAGGTCAAGTTAGTTGTTGGTCTTGAAATGTCCCGTTCTTTCAGAACAATGATGATAGTGCTGTGAAGACGTTTTAACAAACCAATATCAGAGTTCAAATTTCAACCTTAAAACACATTTGACTGCAAAATATACAAAATCGCAGTCCATCATACTGTCTGAAGTAATTACCATGAGGTCCAACAGAGGGCGCTGCTTGGGCTTACGTCTACTTTAACATTCCAGTGATGTTACATCATTTTTCATGGGACACATAATCCTAACAAGAACACCAAAGAGAATCGTTCTGGAGCCAAGAGTCAGGAACTTATGGCCCTTTTCCACTCTTGTCCCCGGTCGCCTCGACTCGCCACAGTAGGGTTTAGGTTGGTTTTCCACTATAAAAAAGTACCTACTCAACATGGGCGGAGTCATCACTGCATGAAACTGCGGTGACTTTGTTTTACACACACACACACACACAAATGAGTGACTAGTGACTTGTAAAGCGGTTGTTTTCAGTGTAAGTGAATCATTAGAATCAGTTCATGAAAGCTATTTGTTCAGTAAGTCCTCCATGACCGGAGCACAGACTCCGTCTGACACGGTTTCTCTGCCAAACGTTGGAGATTAACGCACGTTTGTAGGCTTGTTTAGTCTAAGTCTGAGTGTGATCTACAGTTCACCATTGTTCTGGCGACATCACACATCGTATCGCCTCAGCTCGCTTGGAACCTCGTCAGAGCAGGTACTAAATGCTATTCTCGTGGACATGCACAATAACCGTGCTGTGCCTGGTGGAAACATGCCATTATTAAAGCTTAGTAATTGTCATTCGTGTCCATAAACCAGCACGTACCCTTCTCTATCGTCCACTCAACTGTAAAGGTGACATGAATAAACTAAATTGCAAATAACTTGCACATTTTGTCCTAACTCTTCACAAACACGGCGTATTTAGGCAAATTAAAGGGAAGAAACTGCTTGAGTTGAACAAAAGGCAGAAAGAAAAAAAGGAAATAATGCTTGGTTTAGAAGATGGAACTTTACCACTTCAGGTGGATCAGGACACATTTTAGGATGACTGTGAAGCAGTTTGAAGATTTGCAGAAGGTCCCGTTTGTCCATCAACAGTCCCAGCTGTGTGCCTTTGTTCATTTGGACATTATTTTATCTGGTCATTTTGTCAGTAACAAACGTTCTGATCGCTCAAACGTAAAAGCATCTCTCACCCCTGACAAAACAAAAGCTGTGTGATGTGCGAAGGCCTTAAAAGGGACCGTAACTTGGACATAAATGGACATTTCTCATAGACTTAAATATACAAACTTCCACTGCAGGAAGCCCCCACATGGCCATTCAAGAGAATACAGGATTCAGATGCTTTATCTTCGGCTCTAATCTACTGCCCAGGGGACCATGAGTGTTCGTATATACAGTCTATGCTTCTAACTTATTTATATATCTATTCTTTTTTGTCTCAAATTTTCAAATGACACAAAAGTGCAGTTCAATACTGAAATATCCCAGTTCACTTTTACTGATTACCATTAAAGCTCCTATATGTGACATTCCAATATAATAAAGACATTATTAATATATATGAGATTGTTTTAGGCCAACAGGGGGCACTGTGCTCCACAGATTCAGTGGCAGAAGCTGTGAGAAGCTAATAGACTACAAATGCTCCTCATCATCATAACCTCATTTGCATTAGTTTACATCTGCTCTCCTTCCTTTCGACACTCGTTCAGGCTGATGAGCGGACGTCGGCGCACACTGAGCCGCAGACGAGGGCAAAAACCCTGTCAATTAAAACTGCATTTCATTGTAAATCTGCGAGAAACAAATGATTCTTATTTACACTCGACCAAATGACGACATGCACTGTGAAATGAAATGTTCCTGCTGCTGATTTGACGGATCGATATACATTTTCCTCTGTGGAGCTTTTCAGCATCGTCTACGTCAGAGATTTTGTAAAACTCCCTGTAATTTCCCGTTTGTAACCCGTATTCATTTTATAAAGGTGATTTGACACGACTGTGTTTCTCAGGTGCTTTGCAGCATGTGACACTGCCCCCAAGTGGCAAGAATGATGATGACCCAATGCAGGTTTTAGTGAGTTCACCAGGTCAACGTGATATCAGCCTCTTCTGCTGTGGCTCGTCGCTGCCGTTGTTTTCATGCTGAATGTCTGTGAGGAAGAAAAGGACATTGTTTAAAAGGCTTGTGTTTGGTGAGGACGAAGCACAGAGAAAACCACACCCAAGATGAGACAACAAGGAGGCAGAAAAGGGGAAGGAAGACACACAAAGAGCAGAAATGTGAACTGATGCCTACTGTCTGTGTCCGAGTCTCGGTCGGTTTCTGTCTCCACAGACGCCCTCTTCCTCTTGCCGCCTTGGCTGCTTTCTTGGCCCGACACGCTTGTCTGGTCGTCACGCTCCTCGGAGCTGCTTCCTGTCTCGGCTGCTGGTGTTGATGACTGAAGTGGCAGAGGAAACTTAGATACCCGTACCACACACAGTTCACATTACACAGCTCTACTTGGTCTGGTACCAGGAACGTCGTTTTCTATCACTTCATAGTTCCTCCTCAACGTGGGCAGGTCTGCCGTGACACAAACTAGTGAC
Organism: Solea senegalensis; assembly: GCF_019176455.1. Classification (NCBI taxonomy): domain Eukaryota; kingdom Metazoa; phylum Chordata; class Actinopteri; order Pleuronectiformes; family Soleidae; genus Solea; species Solea senegalensis. The sequence continues at coordinate 573,019 of NC_058031.1, forward strand.
GTGTAAAGTTGTTTTTGGTGTAACTGAATCATTAGAATCAGTTGATTCTAGATTTGTTCAAAGAATCGTTCAGTAGGTCCTGGATGACCGGAGCACACACTCCGTCTGAAATACCACTGAACGGGTCGTGATTGGGCTCATGATCGCCGGCTTTCAGCAGTGCTGTCGCTAAACACACCAGACTCCTGGGTTAAATATTGAGATTTTAGACATTTCCTTTGCTAAATGTTGGAGATGAACACATGTTTTCAGGATTGTTTAAGTCCGTGTAACTGATCTACACTTCGGGAATGTTCGGACGTCGCGCTCATGACTCTTCAGTCTGTTGACGTCACATTTCAGTATTGGCCAGAGCAGGTACTAAAAAAATAAACACGAGTTGAGCCGAGTCGTGCCAGAACTGCACAATAGAAAAGCAAAGTAATAAAAAGTAATAGAAAGTAATATAATAATAATATATACTGTGTATATATATATATAATATATAGTAATAACAGATTCATGGACGCGTGTCCTCACCCTGCCGTTTGATGATGAGGATTCTTCCTTCTGCAGAGCAGAGTTCAGCGTCTCCAGCACTACCACTGCTCCAGAAACAAACTCAGTGTTATTTACCTGAGCACAGTGGAAACGCAGATACCAGCGTACACGGGCGCATGTTCAAACTCTTTACCTGGACGTAATGATATGGTGAGGACGGGCACCCTCTTTTCTCCGCTTTGCTCCATCTTTGCGTTCACCTCCTCCTTTTGCTCCTGATCGTCGATGACCTGTGGTGATGAGATTACGCTTAATCCTGTTCCCATGCACAGTTAAGTTTCGGTGTGGTTGTAGCCTGACCACGGACCATTGTAAAGACGGTAAACTGAAAAGAACTGATTTGCTCGTCACTAGTTTGTGTGTTCGTATAAAACAACGATCGCGGCAGTTAGCTGTGCTACAACTGTACTTTGGACAAGTGCCAGTAGCCTTGGGGTGGGAACTGCAGAGCAGGAACAGAACCTCGGTCAGTTTGGGTCTGATTATATCAGTGGTTCTCAATTATTTTCTGTCATGTCCCCCCTAGAGGACAGACATCTTTTCTCCCCCGAATCGAAATACTTCTGAGAACCTGACAACATTTATTTATTTATCTGTATAAACAACTGTATGAGTTGTCCCGCCCTGCCTCCCATGCCCCGTCCCACTATTTGAGAAGTACTGGATTTTGCAGTTGCAGTATTTAAATTCCCAACTGTATCATCTGGATTTCTTTTTAGAAATGCGATCTTGTAAAGTTGCACTTGGACTAACACGTTTACTGGGTTCTCGACGGTGTGATGGCTAAAGGCGGGTGACATTATAGAGGTGTAATTACAATGCTGCAATGTGATCAGAATCTCATACCATCCCATGCCTAAGGATACTGGAGTTTGGGATATCAGGATCAATATTGGACATGTGCACTGGGTTTGACAGACAGACAGACAGACGACTTTATTGATCCCTTTGGGAGGTTCCCTCGGGGAAATGAACATGTTTTTTGTAATTCACCTTGTGGTTCTGATCACCGGTGGGATGATTTTCCAGGTGTTTGACAGGTGATGTCGAGGAGCATGACGGCAGGGAGACCGGTGAAGGCGATGATGCGACCATGTGAGCGGGAGGATCGGTTGATTTGTCGGGGCTCATCTGGACTCTGTCTCCACCTTGAAAGGGTGAATCAGTTCTCGGGGTTTGGCTAGATTTAGATTTCCCACGATCTGATAGGTCCAGAGGACCCTCACATGTCTCTTGAAGCTCTTCCCCAGAGGAGACACTCTCAGGCTTGGGTGGCTGGCTTTCCTGTTTCTCCTGGGGCTTGATTTGACTCTCGTGGTGCTCTGGAAGATTCCTGAAGCGGAACACCACAGTGGGCTCCTTTGCTGTGGACTGAGGAGAGCTGCTTTTGGGCCAGGGAGACCCAAAAGCAGCCTGCCTTCTAGAGCTGGCATGTTGGCTCGTTGGGATAAGGTTGGGAAAGCGTGGAATATTTTGTTTTGACGGAGGTTGCATGACTTGGTTTGTGCCTGCTGTCGCCAAATTAACCCAGTCAGTGGATTCAGATAAGGCCCAGGGGAAACTAATGGGACTACCTCGAATTGGTTGAGGACGGCAGGGGACAGGAGTGTGGAGCACATGTCTACCAAGGTTGAGTCCACTGGTCGAGGAGGAAGAATTCCTTGCTTGAGGTCCGTTGGAAGATCGTTGGTCCAGTCCATTAATACCATGAGCTCTAGGTTAGAAAAAACAGAGGTCAGACAGGGAGAGGTCACATTTTCATATAGGTTATTAGTCACATAGTGTTAGAACAGACTTTTTCATTTTGCCATGACCCTGGGACACTGACTTGCTTTGAAACATTTGAACTCTTATTTGTCTGTTTCAACTCCCATTATCCCATTTTTCTTTTAGGCCTGGAATCCAGTATACTGTATGGTTTTGGGCTGTCACAGACTAAAGATTACCAACATGAAACTATTTGGCTGTGGATCCTAAACATGGCCTTATATTTTACCATAAGAAAGATTCTTACAACCAAAGGAAATCCTGGAAAAATGCCCAATCAGCCAATAAAGATGCATCATGAAATGACTCATCAATGGTCCCATTGATTGTCCAAACACCACGGAGGTGAAACTGGTCCACATTCTCTTCCTAAACCACGGCTCTCCATTCCCTGGTCTGACCTCAACATTCTGGCTTTCTCTGTTCTGGGTCATCAGTAAACTTGTGGATTTACCTGCCGGAGTAAACGTGTGCACAACTTTCCAAAGCACACGTTGATCTACTCCGTTTCAAAAGCACAACGTGCAGATAAATGATGTTGTTATGTTTGTACAAACATGTCCAATTTGACAAGACGCCAGGTTTGTGTGCAGTTTGAAACTGAAGGCTGGATCTCATCGCTCTCTGTGTAGCTTATACTTTACACCCACATGACAGCCCATCTGCTATCTATGTCCACCTGGCTCACCTTCTCTCTCCAACACGGGTTGCACTGTGTTCTGTCCTCCAAGATGGTGACGAGAGAGATGACAGTGAAATCGGCTTATATGACTCCTGGGAGATTGGAGAAAAACAGAAGGTGGCTATTTACACATCATTTTACTTACTGTTCAGATTAGTAACCATCACTCTGTTTCCACAACTGCAGACAGGAGTTTAGTTTGTCTCGTGTAAATTGGTTCAAAGCCTCCAGCTGAAGGCAACTCTCTGGATTGAGGATCTCTGTATTGACTTTGATTTTTATTGCTGGTTTTAAATGTGTTTATGTGATCGGGTAAATCTCCAGACTCCAGCCAGAGTAACGAGATCCTGGATGTTCCCAGATTAAGGCGATTGATTCTTCCGTGGCTGCATTGTCATGTTTCAGACCCCAGAATCCTTTAAGTCTCTACTGAACATACACCTCTTCTCCTTAGTGTTCAATTTAGGATAAGCTGCCTTCTTCTAGCGCCCTGCTTCTCTCTTGTCCGTTGTTTGCTTTATGAATGGTTTTACCTGTTTCTGCGTGTGTCTATTTAAATGTTCCCACAGAGTGAGTTTTTTGTTTCAAATATGATTATTGGCAAACCAATCACTTAACAGAGAAATGTAACAGTCGACAAACATGTTTCCTTTGTTTTTTTACAGGTGGTAAGAAAAAGTAATCTTCTTAACAGAAAAGACTAATGGCAAAAAACAATAGCAAGTAAACAAAGAGAGCTCTGCATCGACAAAGCAGGTGAAACAAAAAGGACAAAACAAACAAAAAACAGCAACAGTACATACCATTCCAATAATTGCTTTGGCCATGGACTCACATTTCTCACACAAAGGAGAGACTTCAGGAAACATTTTATGCAGCCTCGTTTTGGAGTAATGTAGTCTGTGCAATATTTTAAATTGAATCGAACAGTGTCGGGCGTTTATAGAACAGTCATGGATGTACTCTCCTCCCACAAATTGGGAGTTATTGGGGCTCCAAACTCTTTTTCCCACTCCCCGTTTATCCTGTCCATCTTGGGAAGGCACAGGTTTTGTAGTATCTCATATAGTTGCGAGACTATGTAGCGTGGGTTGGGGAATCGGATCAAATAAGATCTCTAGCTTGTCTGGGTTTGCCTTCTTGAAATTAGGGAGGTGTGTTCTGACATAATTCCTAATCTGAAGATATCTGAAAAACTGATTCCTCTGTAAATTAAACCTTTCTTGGAGTTGCTGGAAAGAGGCAAAAGTCCCTTCTATGTATAGATTACCAACAATACAAATTCCCAGTTGTTTCCAGATGGAAAAGGCCTCATCCAAAGCTGAGGGAGTGAAAGAGGGGTTTGTAGTCATAGGTAGCAGAGATTCCTTAGTTGTTTCCAAATCTTAATTAAAGCATAAATGACAGGGTTATGTTTAAAACAAGATCTATTAACTGGGACGGGAGATAGTACAACAGCTCTAATAGAATAAGGTAGGCAGTCTTCCCGTTCCATCTCTAGCCCATCATAGAGTATTGGGTTGTCACCTAACCAATATACCATAGCGTGTAACCCAATGGCCCAGTAATATAAAATAACATTAGGCAGCGCCAGCCCCCCATTAGTTTTGTGTTTACAAAGGTGGTCCTTCTTTATCCTATGAGGTTTGTAATTCCATACAAAGGGGAGAATGATTGAGTCCAATTTAATGAAAAAAGATTTGGCAAGGTAAATAGCTAGTGACGGGTGACGAGTGACGGAGTGAGTTTTTCTGTTGCAAACTTACACAGTGGTTCCTGCTCATCCCTCTCAGCTGTCTGTGTTCGACCTCTGTAGGAAAAAAGAAACAAAAACAGTGACCCTGAGCAAGTCTGAGTGCAAAGTAGTCAACAAGCAAGCAAACAGCGTTCCGGTCCTCAGTTGCTTTTCAGCCTCACCCTCGGGTCTTTGCTCCCTCTCAGTCTTCACTCCAGCATCACTGTCTGGTGGTTGGTTGTTGGACTTGCTGGCTGCCACCATGATGAGGGCCTCAGGACCAGAGGTGGGTGAAAACTCAGGGGAGCTGTTTGATTTGACCTCTGTGAAGCTGTTTGAGGAGCGGTCACTGTGACTTCTGACACACACACACACACACACACATTAGATCAAACTCCTCTAGACTCCTCAAGTCATTGTGAAACATCAGGAAATAATGAAACATCTTAAACTCACTCCAGTGCTGCTCTTAATGACCGGATTTCTTTCTCCTCCCTGAGTCTCTTGTTCTCCTTCTTCAGGTTGGTAATCTCTGCCACTGCAAGCAAATACAAATGCAAAAGAATGGAACTCAGTGGGTGAGAACAGACATGAGACATGGTGATGGCAAGTCAGGAAGACATAAGCAGAATACCCATCTGAGAGACGCGCTGCAGGGTCTGTATCTGCGACGCTTCAAACTCCTGCTGTCTTCTGTTGGCAAACTCCTCGGTTACTGTGCACCTGTCACACAGTCCAGCTCTCAGTCTGCACCACAGAAACCCACACAACAACACAATCTGTAGAATAACAACATCACAATCTGTTTAACCCCAGCAGGGGTTTTTGGGGGTGTTGACCTTGATCTCTGGTCACTCAAATAAACAGCTTTTGTAGGCAGAATCACTAGATACTCGTTGTTTGTTGAGTTTCATTCACAGGTTATTACAATATTCAATATTTTTCAGTGAAAACTAATTTTCCTGAGAATACTCTGTATTAAGAAAAAAAAAGTCATATAAAATTAAGATTTTATATGACCACTAAACCCAAAGGTTTTTGTTGTAAAGTCTAGCATCTCCAGTCTTCTCCTGGTAATTCCCCACTATGATTTTGTCCTCTATTGTGTTTTTCTTTTATCACTGTGTTGTACATGTGTGTCTACCAGCTGACTTCTTCACATAGCCTCTAGCTAATTACCATGGTTACTATCTTCACTGTTGTTTTCTTTAACTATAACAAAGAGTGCAGCACAAACTGGCCTGAGAAGTGTTGTATGGAGCTTTGACAGTTATCACATACAGTGGATTCAAACTGGAGACGTGCTCATAGGGTTCACCGCAGGAACATTTACATTTATGACCTAAATGCTTCAGCGTGTTGTAAAGACAGATCTCAGTCATCACCGTCATGTGACAAATGTTTTCCACAGTTTTTAAAATGGCTGCTTATAGCATCAGCACAAATATGTTGTTATCGTCTAAGAAAATACGTGTACACACACTCATGCACACAAAGCAGATCATCTGCACCTGTTCTCCAGAGTCTTGATGTTTTCAGTGAGTAACCGTTGGTGTTCTTTCATCTGCTGGTTTCTGGTGAACAGTTCCTCCATTCGCTTTGTGTCACTGTTTGTCAGGAATGCACACAAAACACACACAAAACAAGGATTAGAGTCACACACGCTGTACTCTCTCAAAGACGGTCGAAGGAGGTGAGGGATTTTCCAAATCCAACAATGACGTTAGTGTGTAGACCAACACTGGTGAATGCACGAGGATCTGACCTCTCAATCTCCAATCATGTGAATGGTCAGTGACCGGGGGGGATTTCTGTCCTTTGGGGGGGCATGACAGAAAATAATAGAGAAGCACTGCCCTTTACCACCTTTTTTAATTTTTACTGCCTAACCCGGTCTTTTTTGCCCTAACCCTAACCTCAGTAACACACGTGCATATTTGAAAAATACTGCACCAGTGTAGTAAAAACCAGACTGTCGTTAAATTACGACCTATGTCTACGTTTTCAAAACCAGCGCCCAAAACGACCCATAGTTAGGTTTCAGTTGGTCGATGACTCATCAACAACAAATACCAGGAAAAGAAGTGATTTTCCTCTGAAGTGGTAAATATCATCTCACTCAAATTAACTTTAATTAATACCAGGGACCGAAAAACGGTCTTGCTCTTTTTTGCCAGTTGCTTTTTCCACTACCGCCATGGGAACACAAAACAAAGAGTTTGTGACTCAGGACCAAGACTCAGTGACTTGTTACAACAGGAGTTTCTTCACAAGCCAAACATGACATGAACATGAAGCGCAGGGCCAGATGCAGGGCCAGGTGAAGGGCCAGCTGCAGGGCCAGGTGAAGGGCCAGCTGCAGGGCCAGCTGCAGGGCCAGGTGAAGGGCCAGCTGCAGGGCCAGATGCAGGGCCAGCTGCAGGGCCAGGTGATTGGCCAGCTGCAGGGCCCGATGCAGGGCCAGGTGAAGGGCCAGATGCAGGGCCAGGTGCAGGGCAGTGCAGGGCCAGATGCCAGGGCCAGATGCAGGTGAAGGGCCAGGTGAAGGGCCAGCTGCAGGGGCTGCAGGGCCAGGCCAGGGCCAGCTGCAGGGCCAGATGCAGGGCCAGCTGCAGGGCCTGATGCAGGGCCCAGGTGAAGGGCCAGCTGCAGGGCCAGATGCAGGGCCAGGTGAAGGGCCAGGTGCAGGGCCAGGTGAAGGGCCAGGTGCAGGGCCAGGTGAAGGGCCAGCACGCCTGCCTTGTCCACAAAGACCAGAGGCCAGAGCAGCGCTTTGGCAGTGTTTGGTGAAAACTTGTTGTCAGTGATATCTAGACATGATCATGTGGATGTGCAACAGGAACTCACCAGCCTTTCTTGTTGGACAGCTCTTGGACTTTTATCTGCCAACCTAGAGGTCAAAGACAAGGTCAGTTACCTCTGCACATTGTCACTCTTTCTTCCATGTTTGGAATCACTCCCACTCACCCTCCACCTCTCGCTCGTGGGCCTCCCGCAGTTTCAGGAACAGGTCATTGAAGCACTCCATTGCTGCAGCTGTGACCTTTGAAGACAAGAGACGTGCAAGATTTTGTTTTGTGTGTCACAAGTTGAGTAGATTGCTTAAGCCAATATTCTCTTTTTACATGTTGTGAGCTTGACGGCACTTGACACAACACGCCCAGCTCTCCTATAATAATCAGACGTTGCACTTTTGACGGAGCAAAAATCAGTTAGTAAGTACGCAGGCGTTATACCCCGAGGTCTGCTGTGCTTCTGAGGACGCGCGGCACTCGTTCCTGTCAGTGCACTTTCACAACCGTCCCCGTTTCTCAAGTGTGGGAGCAGAATTTTGTTGTCGTATTGAGGTTGATTAAAAACTAGCTAGACTGGTCCTTCCAGGTTTGGGACTCGAGCCTGCAGTTAGATGGAAAACTGTTTTTTTCTTATCTGTGTGTGTGTGTGTGTGTGTGTGTGTGTGTGTGTGTGCGTCATGTGGCATCAGAGTCAGGATTAAGTAACAATATCAGATCAGACTGATTTTAAGTTTCAGTGCAAACCTGTGACTTTGTTGCCCTTTAAAACATCATGTTGTCACTTTTTCTTTTCACTCACACACACACAGGTCTGCGGAGCTATTCTTCTGAGGACACTTCATTGTCTTCCATTGATTTGGAACTGTAACCATGACCACTTCATGCTTAAGCCTCACCTTAACCTAACTACAATTTAAATCTTAGCCCTAGACTTAACCAGTTTCTCAGACATGAGGTTCTGCCTCATTAGGACCAGGTTTTGGTCTCTATGAGGACAACTAGTCCTGACAAGGTCAGTGTTTATGGCTCATGAGGTACCAAATACAAGTTCACACACACACACACCACTATTTAAACACTAATCAAATAAGTGTGTTGAATGTATATTGAGTGTTTTGATCAGTGTGAATTGGGCGCCCTTGCGACATGTTGGGATATGTCGGGCAAATGGCTGTTCAGATCACCTGAGCAGAGCAAGAAAAGACCTGTCTGTCTTTATGTGCCTACTCTGCTATCTCAACATCATTATTCTCTCTCACACACACACACACAGGAATGTGCAAGTATTCTTGTTAGGACACTTGTTAGGACACAAATCCTTATTCCTCACCTTAACCACAGTCACTTAATGTCTAATCATAATTCATATGTCGCCCTCTAAATTTAACTAGCACCTCAGAAATGAGGTTCTGCCTCATTAAGACCAGGCTTCTCGTCCCCATGAGGATTACTGGTGCTGAGGAGGGAACGAAAACATGCACGCACACACACACACACACACACACACACACACACACACACACAGGTTTGTACAGCTATTCTTTTTAGGACACTGCATTGACTTCCATTCATTGGGACAGTACAAACAAAGCATGATCCATAACCTTAACCATGACCAGTTAACCCTAACTTTAACTTAACCATATTTTACAGTGTTGTCCTAAACATAACCAATCCCCCAGAACTGAGGTTCTGCCTTATTAGGACCATGTTTTGGGTCCTAACCCATGAGGACTACTGGCCCTGACAAGGTCAGTGTTTAAGGCAGAAAAGGTCACAAATACAAGCAAACACACACATGGTTATCCTGTCTGAACCAGAATTACAGCACCAGCCTTTAAAGCCGAACCTGTCTCCTCAAACACCTCCCAACCCGGGGAGGTTTTTAATTTGATTGGCATGTTTGATTTTTATATCATAACCAGTCCAGTTCACTTGAACGCCACCTTATGCACACACACACACACACACACACACACACACACACATCGAACCCTGATCAAAGTAAACATGAAGCGTGGTTCTTCTGTGCGATGCATTTGCATTTTTAATGCCTTAACTTGACAGAACAGCTTGCAAATGTGCTGGATGTGTTATTGCTGTAGGTCTGAATACAGTATATGACACCCTGCTGTGAAAAGGTGCCCCACACACACACACACACACACACACACATGCTAAAATGACCCAGGATTATTAAGGTCTAATAATAAGGCCACCATTGTTTCCTGGATGCAAACTCATCCAGGAAGTATCCCTGCACTCATAGATACTCTGCCCACCTGTCAGCCAGTCTCGTCAGACCCTCAGGCAATTACCTCACATCCTAATCAATCGCAACTCACCTCACAAGGCCGCCGGCTGACTGTTCCACGCGCTCACTGCCTCTGCCGCTCTGACCTCAGAGATGGACCAAGTGATACAGTGACAGAGGGAAGAAAATGCATGAAAATGAAGAGAGAGTGTGTGTGAGGGAGAGCAGAATGAGGTGTGGGAGAACGCCCCACACCCTCCCCTCTCTCTCTCTCATCTCTCCACCCCAGAAAACCAGTCGGAGCAGTTGTCCCCTTAAGCAACACAAACACCGAGGCCTGGGCAAGTTCTCCCTTGATATTCCTGTTCTGCTGAAATCCCATATAACCAGTCAAACCAGTCCCATAAAGCCCTGCGGGGATAAAGGGCCTGCACTGAAAATAAACGTCTCATGCAGAGCTCTGCTGCAGCACAAAGTGAATTCAGTGTTTGAATTTGAAAGTTCTGATTACGTGACATTCAAAAATAAAACGATTTGTGTGATTTGCATAACACTTGACGAAGGAATACAGATTATGGGAAACTGTAGGTGAAGTGTGATTAAAACTCTAAAAGTCTACTTTGCAGTTAGTGCGTAGTAAGTATGTACTCCATCACTGTGTGGTGTACGTATGCAGTGTACATGTACTGCATACGTACACAGGTGTGTGTGCAAAAATGAGCCTGTAAGTCAGAGCAGGGTGTGGCAGAATGTGACTGTGATACTGGCATGTAAATTCAATGGTAAACAACAGACAATAGCAGCGGCACACTGCAAACACACACACACACACACACACACACACAGCGATGAGCGTGTGATATGAGAAGGACCATTTCCTGATTCTTGAACCAAATTCCTCCCGACTGGTCTGATCTGGCTGAGGCAGCAGCAGCGACTTCATCATCTTCATCGCCGCCCTCCTGCCACTCCCTCCTGCCACTCACCAGTGACGACGCATGACTATATACTTTTTTCGCATTAGGTCATTTTGGCGACACTTTCAGGGTAAGCAGGAGGGATTTACTGCCACTAGATGTCCCACTAACACCAGCAGGTGCTGTCAGCCACACCTTTGCCCCCTTCGTGTTTCCAACAGTGTTGTTTAAATAGTGTCTGGGTGTTGCGAAGTCCACAGGAAAGTGGCTCTTAAACACACAACCAGAAGCACAACGTCATTCAAAAAAAACAAAAGGAATCATGTTAGCTGCAGCACATTGTTAGACGTTGATCTGCGAGTGTCGAGTTGTGGGTTTTCTGCTCGTGTATCTGAGACCATTCAGCGGGAAAATATGTCTTTGCCAATTTAGAGTCTCTGGAAATCAAGGAACATCCAACGTGCTGCATCTTTGTAAAACCTACCAACAAATGACCTGACGAGTGTCATGCTTTCAAAATCTCCAGTTTCCAGTCAGTCGATGAAAGATGGATTTATTCCTGCTCTCGAGTAAACGTATAAAAAATAAATGATTTATTTGTGGGTTTGAAATTCCTTATTACAGGCAGAAAACAACAAACACTTGATCTGTGCAGAAACCACCATAGAACCTTTATTATGTTGATGTGGTGTTTTTGAATTATTGCCCAGTCAAGATTCATGTCCAGAGTTGTACATTAGCAAGAAAACAACACAACAACAACGCATGAATTACCAATAATCTCAATATTGGTCATGAGTGAAAACCTAATGTTGTGTTTACTCACATCATTTAACAGCAACATTTGAAATGCAGTCAATCATCATATATTTGTTAAGTTTTACAGCACAAAACTGTAACAATTAGGTAATAGTATAGTGGGGGAGTAGTATTATGGTAATACCATCTAATCTATATAGTAATTACCATGAATAGCTTGGTAATAACAATGGAAAACACATAGAAATCCTAATCATAGCGTTTCCAAAGATTTCGATATGAGACTATCGTGACCTAAAGCCCAATATTTATTGTGACAAGTGCACATGTCTGTTTGGTAAAAATGAATTACAACTTTCAGTCATGGTATTTAAAATAATATACACATAAATGTTGGGAAAATGGGAACGTTTTGCAAATCTGACCACCAAAAAATCTCCTGTGACCCATGTGTGGGCCCTAACCCAGTGTTTGGGAAACACTGCCTTAGTACACAGCTAATACCTGGTTATCACTATAGAAAAAAAAACTAATAAGATGATGTTACTACAGTATTACATCCAATTACAAAATGACTGTACTGTTATTACTGTTCTGTATCTGTATTAACCTGTGATACCTCCACCTGCCACCAGTGGGGGCTCCAGCTCACTCTTTTGCTTTAATCAAGTTTCAAGTCTTCTTCAATAGAACATGATGCCAATTTTGTTAATCACGTTCCCATTTATAGGAAAATATTCAATCAATTATATCAGAAGTAGAGATAATTATACGAGTAGACGTCATGTGACTGAGCAGGAGGCTGACAGCAGGTGATTCAAAACCAACATGTTGACAGTCAAACCTCAAGTGGAAGACAAATTTGTGTTAGACAATATAGTGGAGGTCAGAGGTCAGAGGAGAACGACCCGACTGGTTTACAGTAACTCAGGTGATCACTTGTTATAACCTGGTCTTTCAGAGGAGCATTTCTGAACACACCTGCTCATGAGGCTCACAAACCACTGCAACAGAACACCACACTGGACATTTAGAAGGTTTGTTGTGTCCCTAATAAAGTGGCTGTGAGTCAAACCCTCATTTATGAAACATGGTAAACACAATCAAAGTTGACCTTTGTGCTTTGACATAAAACAACACAGCAGCAGACAATAGGAATGTCATGTTATACACAACACAAGAAAAACACGCATTGAGAGTATAGATGAGGGAGGTCAAACATGTGGCCCATGGGCAGGAATTGGCCCTCCAGCGGGTCCAATTGGGCCCGCATGATGAATTTGTGAAAATCTCATTATAATGTGAAACACAACATTTTTCAGTTGCAGATTCTTGTGACTGAATGTTTTGTGACTTTCTAGATCCACTGTGATGAGTAAGCTGTAATCCACACGAGTAAATTTAGGAATAATATTGTTGAAATTGCACTTATTCTTCTCAAGAAAGTTCAGGTTCAGGTTGTAAAAAGATACTTCATTCAGTGTAAAACAAAGAGAAAAACTTAAAGTTCTTGTTGTTCATGCTATTATTTTACTGGTCCGGCCCACTTCAGATCAAATTGCACTGTGTGTGGGCCCTGAACAGAAATGAGTTTGACACCACTGGTCTAGACCGACCAAAGAGGAAAACTAGATTTCTAAAGAAGATTGTAAATATAACAGTTTGTTCTGACCCCTCTGTTAAAAGGCTGAATTGAAAGCGCTCTCATAATGATGTAACATTTATTTTTATCCACAAGAGGGCCCCGCTGAGCCGTGAGTCTGCAGAGGTGCCACAGGGGTGAAAGGTCAAGGCTGTCCATCCTCACTCACGTGTTTACTTCTCCATAAACAAGCAGAACTCCAATTCAATTGTTATTGACAAAGATATGAAGAATAATTGCCCTCAGAATTTAGATAGTTAAGGTCATGTTTGGTATTTTATTGTCTCTCCAGTTTCTCTTTAATTGTACAGTTTAAAAAGAAACTGAGAAAGCAGAGAAATGTGAGTTGTCGCTGGTTCTCCCATTCAGAGCAGCCAATCCACGGAGAACATGAGTGACATGAACAAACACAAAAAGCTACAGCAACACAATCCTATCAGAATACGTGTGTGTTTTACAGGGTGAGTCTGTCTCAAGGGCTCATGGGTACAACAACACAGACCTCAGCCAAGTCTTGTGAGCGTATGAATGTGGGTGTGAGAGAGTGTCTGGATTCATCCACTCAGTGAAATTTGGGTTGAGCTGATAAGATACTTGGTATCGGTATGATAATGGTCAAAATCATTGGACTAGACAATGAATGATCCAATACAAATGTCATGTTGTGGGCTGTTTATTTCTTTGTGATGATAGAAGAATATTTACTATATAACTTAATATAAATCAGTTTGAGGATTATGTCTTTGAAAGAGCTTGAAATTGAACAAAGTGTTGTTAACGGTTTCATCTTAAATGACTTTTGGACTAATATCGGCATCAGTGATGGGGACATGTTGTCTATTGTTGTTTCCCTGATAAATAAATCCATTTTAAACTTGTGCCTTGGATTTCTTCACTCTCCATTGAGTTTGAGAGACTAGATACTTGTAGTAACCACTGTCACTCAGTTCCAAAGTGTTTTCCCTTGTCTTGTTAATGGGAATCATCTTTTTAAAGCAGGTTCATCCCACAAATCCCGGTTATACCCACTTATTCTCTAACATGTTGCATGGAGTCTGTACCAAACCATTTCACTGCTCTCTCCTTGGGTCAAAGACAAGGTGCTGTAAGTTACGACACCCATGAGCTATAGGAATTTGAACCCATCCTTTCACTTGTTATGATGTTCTTGCAGCCTCTCTCTCACGTTGCCTCCCCCTCCCCTCCCCCACCTCCTCCTCCTCCTCCTCCTGGTCTCCTGCACATCTTATTTATGATCATTACCTTGACCTGCACCAGTCATCACTAAAACACTCACAGCCTTGTAAATCACTGGAATTGCTCTCTCTGCGTTACATAAACAGTATTTAACAAATCTGTTGAGGAGGCAATAGACCTGCGGCGCACTCATCACAAAGACATTGTCTCTCTCATTGGAGTTTTTAAGAGAACGTGTAGCTATTGTATTTAGTAGCTTCGGTAACCTCAGTTTATTGAGACACAAAGTTAAAAGCGTCTGTGAGAGAAATGCAGGATTCTCCACTTAAAATGTTCAGACTCTGACTCTTTGGGTATGCATGGAGAGTATGCCCAGAACAAACGGGCTAACAAGACCAGCATTTATAGATACAGACCAGCAGGCCAGAGTAGAACATAAAAGACAAGATAATGTTAAATAAACAAACCTTCCTGGCTTATATACAGTACATATAAAACCCTAATTTGCACAACCTGTTTTCTTCATGAACACTTTTAAATCTGCCATTTTCAAATCAAAAATCATTTGGTTTCTATGGCGTTTCAAACCTGTGCTCTGACGTCTTCTTCTACAAAGTACACTAGAACTTTAGTGGACATGTGCCCTCTGCTGGTACAACATGTAATTACTGGAGAGATGCCACGCCAAGTCACTGTCGATTGATTAATCAATACATTTTTAGTCAGTTCAATGTTTAACAGCAATTAAAACCAACTCATGATTAAACATGATGTGAATGAATGCGATACTAAAGCTATTTGTTGAATTTAGGGCAATACAAAAAGACATGACTCTGCCACAAACCACCTATGTTTGATTTACCTGCATTTTTGCTGCTTGTTCAATTGAGTTATTTTGACATCAAATCTGAAACCTTGACAGGTTTTAAGTTACGTTAATACTTTCCAGTATATAGTAGAAGTACATAGTCTCTCTTCATAACTTTACCTGTGGTGGAAATGCTGATACTCCCATAGACCCCGCTTCTTTCCCCGATGTGATTATACCTCAGTATTTAGTATTCAGTATTTATTTTACATTAATATATGGGCTTGCTAGCTCGCTCTCAGGGAGACATCATCATAAACATAACGCTGACGCCCTCATGCATCCATGTTGCCGAGCAACCATGTCATAATCACAAGCTCACAAGTTCCATCTGAAGGCACATATTTTTATTTTCATCATCTGCCATTTTTCAGTTGTTATCGTTTGTCATTGTTAGTGTTTTTCACTGAACACAAACAAGTCATATTATTTAAAACAACTGAAATCTGCAGCTATAAAGTTTGTCGTGGCCACTGGTATTTCTGCTAGAAACAGAGAAGAAATTGTATAAAATTCTTAAGTGATTAGATTGATGATTAGCAGGAAATGTAACTAAGCCATAAAAACAAAACACACACACTTACGCACACACACACACACACACACACACACTAGATAAGACATCAAAGTAGGAGGCAGATTTACAAGACACTGCTGAGGGCCTTTAAAAAATACTGCTGCATAAATGTTTATGCAGCTCTCTCCATGTCAGGCACTAGGGGGAGGAGAGCACGGCTGAGCGGCGCGAGACCCCGACACTCTATGAATCTGACCAAGCGTTTGCATTTCTGCGAGGGAGGAACCGCGATGGCTTTAAAAACGTCTGATGTCGTAAATCTGTTCTGCTTATGAAGGAGCTGCAGTGGATCTGACAGACGCACATGCTTATCAGTTATCTTAGAGAATTAAACAGTGGCTTTGTCTCTCTTGTAATTGTATCATATAGGACTGTTCATGGCGTATATATGACAGATATGAGACGCCCCCTGGTGGCTATTCACTATATTCTCACGTCTTGGTTGGCCTCGACCAACAAAGCAGAAGCAAATGTTGCTAAAGTGATGGAGGGCATGTGGTCTACTGTTGTTTCTGTACAGTCCACAACGGAGGTTGTTTTGCATGCTTTGCTGCAAACATGGTCAGGTGGTATAGCCCAGGACACACACACACACACACACACAGTCTGGTTTCCATGACTTCAGAGGACATTACATTGACTTAGGTTTATTTTCTGGAGACTCACGGTCTATGTTTTTAACATAAAATGTAATAACTGACACTATGGGGACTTGCTTTTTGTCCCCATTGTGTGACTGTGAACAGATGTAGATCCACACTAACCCTAAACTAAGCCCATTGTAAAACTAGTCTTTAAACCTGAAAGGTTGTGGGGCCCAGTCAAAATTGGTGTGTTTGTTTTTGGGACCTGACAAAGATATAAATACAAGTACACACACACACACACACACACACACACACACACACACACACACACCAGTGCATTCTAAGAAACAACGTTCAACTTTGAACCCGGCAAGAGAGGTCGTATCATATCAGAACAGGTGCACACTAAATGTTCATACTTGTTTTTTTGTACTGAATTCATATACATTCAAAAATATAAATACATATATTATATATATAATATATTTTAAAGTTTATTGAAAAACGTTTTTTTGCATCATTTTCCTTTTCCATAATATGCAATAATCCAGTACCACCTCACTTTCATGTACTTTACATAATGCAAGGTATACGTTGTATTATATCTTGTGTAAATGTCAATTTTCTTTTCATGTTCTTATTTGAATCTATTTTGCTTATTTGTTCTGCATTCAGTATTTTTTATCTCTCTAACTTTAAGATTGAACACTGCTAACACACTGGACTTCCTCTTCTCACGTATTGACGGCATATGTACAGGAACTCTTATAAGGGTGCTCGTGACAAAGGTCATGTGACACGCCGAACATGAATACATGATATCAGATCTTCTGACACAGGAACACTCTTTCCATTCACACACCGTCTCTCTCTCTCTCTCAGCACAGACTGTTCACTCTCTATTCATTTCTGTCTCACTGCGTTTGTAATATTTATCCTGCCTCTCTGCTTGTTTTGACGTCTCGGGTTTATTCATCGCTCTGGGTGGCCTGTGTCCCGGTACATAGAGATAATATAGAGGAAACCAAACCACATGATTCTTGGTCACACTTATAAAGCAGCAGCACTTCCACATGCAAACATTTGATCTTCTGCTCGTCAACAGGGTGAACGTTGGATTGTCCTCTAAGAGGAGGACAAGGAGACTTGCACTGACTTCCCTTCATTTGGACAAATGAAACAGAAATGTCTCCTGCCTCATAAGGACCAGGTTTCTGTCTTCATAAGGACTACTGGTCCAAGGCCAACGTTATGTCAGAAAAGGTCCTAAGAGGTTACGAATGAGGGTCACGGGAGGTTGCTGGTGCAAATCCCAGCAGACAAAAGGCGAAAGGAACACGCTGGACAGGTCGTCAGTCCATCACAGGGACACATAGAGACAAACAACCACTCTCAAAACTACACTCAAATGAGGATGTCCAATTTGACTAATGTATATATAGCATAGGTCATTTTTATTTTTATCTTATTTTATTCTATTCTATATTTTATGGTGTTTTCTCTCTTCCAGTCTCCTGTAAAGTGTGACTAATTTTAACAGTGCTGTGTGTGGATGTTGGACCTGTTAATTTCCCAGAGGGAACCTCACAAAGGGATTAATAAAGTCATCTGTCTGTCTGTCTGTCTGTCTGTCTGTCTGTCTGTAATCCCCAAATCAGCATGTTTTTTGTACTTTGGGAGGAAACTGGAGAAAACTCACTCACACACACGCACGCGCACACACACACAGCTTCAACAGGGTCTGTGTCAAGGGCTTTGGTGTACAACTGTTCAGCATGAAGCCTGACACGTGTGTGTGTGCGTGTGTGTGTGTGTGTGTGTGTGTGCGTGTGTGTGTGTGTGTGTGGCTTCATCTTCTGGAGCTATCAAATTCATATCAGTGTATAAAATAACAACAGAGGAAAGAACCCAAGAGTTTGAGGTTGTCTTGTCTCCTTGTGTGTCCTCACACACAACACAGAGGACATGACACCTTAACACACGCCTGACTCAATGCTCACCCTAAAACCCTGAAAAACCCCTAAAACCCTAAACCTTCACATGACGTCAGTTTCCAACACAAACACATTTCTGTCACATTTAAAACATTGTCACGTGAGTTCACTGCAGTGACCGGAGACTAAATACAGCAGCGGAGTAACGAGCATCAGGTGAGACACAGTGAACACAGGTGATGGTGATCAGGGCGGGGCTAGCAATCAGCAACAGGAAGTGAGATTAAGTGACATGAGACACGAGTACAGACTTTAAAATAAAACAAAACACATAAACCAAATGACAAAATGAAACAACATAACCAGCTTTTAACTGAGTCTGCAAATAAAACACATCTGAAATAAAGTGTGTCTCTTTTATTAGACAGCTCTTAGATTATCAGGGATTAGAGAAGTCATTTGTTTAGTTTTTATGCCTGTGATGATGAATATCGTGAAGAAAATTAAGTTCTAAAGATTAATGTTAAAAGCCAGACCATAATACGAAGTCATACCAGACACAATGTCTCTGATTACACTGAGTAAAAGTGTTGATTTACTGAATGTATCTTTTCTTCATGTAACATTTGTATGAATTTTTCTCACCTAGTATTTAGTGTTGTTATTGTATACACATCAATCATTTGTTTTATTTCTATATCAAACTCAAATACATAAATAATATCTGTCTTGGCACCACACACACACTCGTGACGTTAGTAAGACGCCTGCTGTCATCCACAGTCAGCCAGATCACATGACCATCACTTCCTGTCGTCACAGATCACACGTGTCTGAACAAATCATTGTATTGGTTTAAAAGATGCAGACAGTTTAATATTTTAGTGAATTCACCCAAACACACCAGTTGAACTTTACATTATGAAACATATGAACCTGTTCCTTCTTCTTACCAGTGCACACACACACACACACACACACACACACACACACGTGCTTGTCTTTCAGTTGATTTGTTTGTTTGTGTATCCGCAGTTTACAATAAGTGTGTGTTTCGGGGAGGGGAGGGGTCAGTGTGAGCCGCTGGCTTCCTGTCTGTACCAGTCTGCTTCCTGTGTGCCTCCATGACAGCGACAGGACGCCGGGCTTCCTCCTCTGGATCAGTGTGTGGCTCTGCTGATAAAAGCGCGGACGCACCGTGTTTTTCTTCTCTCTCTCTTTCTTTGACTCTATTTCTGTTTTACCTTCTGCCGTCGTCACTGAAATCCATGTGCAGTCCCTCACACGCACCGGCAACAGCAGCACCGCCAGTGTGAACGTTCACAGCGTCCACATTTATCTTCATTCATGCTATTAGAGATGGACAGAGGGCAGAGGGTCTGAGAGAGGGATGGACAAGATCTGTCTCATGAGACGTATGGACTGCAGACACACGGAGAGAGGGGGTGCAGGCGGGGGGTAACGGATGGTTTGGGGATGAGTGGCATTAGGCATTCCTCTCTCAAATGTTTCTTCCTCTTGATACAGCGACTCCTCTCTCACTCAGCCTTCTGTGCCTCGGCAGACGAATTGCTTGGCCTTGGATGGAGTGAGTGTGCTGGAGGAGAGAGGAGCGCCGGAGGAGGGAGAAGCAGAGACTTTGCCCCCTGATTTATGCCCTGTTTCTAGGCCACGGCCTTCAAGTAACACCCCACAACTTCCAATCTCACTGTCGTCTGTAAAGTTCGAGGAGTAATTGTTACTTAAAATGCACTAAAACACATCACTCTACGCGGTGCTAAGATCTGATTGTTGTTATCGTTGAGGGTGAAGTATCACGTTCATCGTTTTGTTTTTAGTGACAATTATGAACGTGTTTTGGTCTCCTGGGAAGTGAAACTGGAAAACATTACTTGGAATTCCCTGATGTCCCTGACTGCAGAAAAATGCTGTTTACTCTCTCGCTCAACCTTCCTACCCCGCTGTGGCCCCATTGGCTGTCAGCGGGGCCATTCATCCTGGGAGGAGCCAATGAGCGATAGGTCCTGGCTGCAAGTTCAACCAATCAAAGTGCACAAACGGGTGACATTGAGGGAGATGCTGGGAATAGCTGGCCGCTGTTTATGAGCTCCTGCCTGCCTGACACAAAGCAGGACTCCTCGACGGGAGGAAAAAAAAGCAATTAGGCAATTACACCATCGAGTCCTATAAGGATCACACTGTTTTCTTAGCCTCTTCCAGGGCCGATAAGGGACAGCTGCCGCCATGAGGCAGCGCTGAAAAATGATTAGTAGAAGGACTTGTGGAGGGATGAGCCAAGTCTGCACATTGGGAGGAGATACGAAGGAGAACAAAAGGAAGAAAGAAGCAGAAGCAGAGGGATAAAGACCAAGGGGAAAGTGAGGGATAGAGTTCGGAGAGGGGTTGTCGAGGAGAAAGTCCAATGTTGAGACGCAAGTAAGAGTTCACATGCTGGACACATGAGGGACATTTGTTTCCCTGTTAGCAATTAGCATGTAACCATACACTGAACTTTGACTGGTGCAGGAACTCAATTAAATGTAAAAGTTTTTTTTGTTGTTTTTTTATTATATACATATATACATATATACATATATATATATATATACGTATATTTACTAGATAAGGGCCAAGCCACCTTGCAACGGACAAAACGGCAAAATCAGTGATTTCATGGCACACAGATCTTAATGACGTCACAAAATAATTCCCGTGTTTGTGAAATGCTTCTGATAAACTGATAGCAGCAGATAATGGACCAGCAGCTCCTGTGTCTTTGTGAGACAAAGACACTTTAGTCTGACTGAGACAATAATTTGGTCATCTCAATGTCACGTAAACACGTTAATCCAGTCGAGCTCGTCTTAATCAGACTAAAATACCTGCATAACGCCATTCATCCAGTCCGATTACTATAGTCCAACTGGAGTCGGACATGGCGTTCTGCACCCCAGTCTATGGGGTCAGTCTATCTTCTGCATCTTACAGCGATGGCGCCTTTCCTTAGACAACACGTCAACCATGAGCGCCGTTCATTTGCTTTTCTGTGAATTAAAGGTCAACAGGAAGCTGATCCAATACACACTAGCTTATAGACAGATACAGCGCCACCTACAGATAAATCAATGAACTCCTCCGCATGTACTCGGATTCCGCGAGTTGTCCTATTGCCTGTCTTAGTCGGACTACGTCCCTGTGCATGTAAACAGAGATAGAGTGTTTACAGACAAACAGGTGAGTTTGTGGTTAAATGCCTAAAATCAGTTGTTCCTTGTGTCCTTGTTGGCGGCCATCTTTCAGTGTCAGTGTCCGTGTCTCAAGCAGGTGAGTGTGTCAGTACCTCATTCACCTGAGTTTCTTCTTTCTTTCTTTTTTTCCAGGACCATTGCAGGTTTCACATCCTTTAAGGACCCCAGTCAATTATTGGACACATACAATCTCACGTTATTGAGATGAAGATTAGTTTTATTTGTCAAATACAGAATCATACACAGTGCAATATTACACACAATCTTTTCTTTCTGTTTTCTTTCTTTATTCAGCTCCCATTGTATTTCACTCTGTACTGCATAATGTACCTGTCACATACATGGACCTGGAACTGATCACTCTGTTTGGGTTTGTGTGTTGTTGTGTTGTTGTTCTCAGCTTGTTGTTGTTGTCCTTGGTCCTGTCGTCTGTATGTTTGTTTATAAGAAACATTAATAAACATACATATAAAAAACAAACCATTAACATAACAAATGAACCCCAGTGTGGGTGAGTGGTATAGTCCAGTTCAGTACTCACTGTTGAAGCTTCTCCTAATTAATCCAATGACTGGAACTTGAACTTGTTCTTTATAAGACATCTGATGTCAGATTGGTGATGATGAGGAGGAGGATGATGGTGATGATGAGGAGGAGGATGATGGTGATGATGATGATGGTGAATTAAACCAGGAACAATCTATGTCCTGTAACAGCAGTGAGGAGGAGAAGAACATGTGGGTGGTCCAACATCTCTCCCTCTCCTTGTATGTCTTTCTTTTCCTCCTCTGCTGTTCATCCCTCCGTCTTCCGTTCACACCCTTTCTCTGCTTTCTCTCCGTTCCCCCGTTGCTCGCTGCAGCCATCGCTTATACCGAAGGATGCCCGTCCACGTCGTAAGCGTCTCCGTAATAACACAGATAAAAGTGTTATCTGATGTCTTTGTTTCAGAGCCAGTTATTCTCTCTTTAAGTATGTCATTGAGAGTCACATACGATCCTCTAAGACCATTTCAAAACTAATAAACAATTGTCAAGTCGGAGGCAAAGCAGAGAGACACGGGCCACTTTAAAAGCACATCAAAGGCTGGAGGGAGGACAGGCATGAGGATGGGAAATGTGGACACACACACACACACACACACACAAAGGTACATTTATCACTCTTTGTAAACCTATGAAATATTTGAAGTTGGCTACTCCTAAAGAGTTGAAACATTTGGGTTCTTTCTACAACTTCAGTGACAGTACGTGGTGCTTCTTCTGGTACCTGCTCTGTCGAGGTTCAGCCGAGCTGATACTAAAATGCTGTGACTGAAAGAGTCATGAGCACGAGAATCAAAGCCGAACTGTAGGTCAGTTAAAAAGATTTCAAAATGAATCTCCTCCATTCTAAAATCTCAATATTTAACACATGAGTCTGGTGTGTTTAGAGACAGCACTGCTGAAAGCCAGCGATCGTGAACCCAATCACAACACGTTCAGTGGTATTTCAGTTCAGTGACTGTCAGACGGAGTCTGTGCTCAGGTCATGCAGGAAGTTCTTTTTAATCCACTGATTCTAATGATTCAGTTACACTGAAAACTACTGCTTTACATGTCACGAGTCACTAGTTTGTGTTTGTGTGACAGATTTAATCGATTGAGTGACTTGAGTGAATCACTGCTCTACTCACACATCTGTAACATGAAATAAGTTTGAACCATTACAAAAAAAAGAATCATATGGTGATCACTGTTGTAATAATAATAATAATAATAATAATAATAATAATAATGAGTGAGATTTGTGATTCACAATCTGATGGTGATGGTACAGAAACACCAGGTTTGTATTCAGCCACACACGTAACATGCAGAAGTGGTAAAATGCCTATAATTTACACGACAGGTGGATTTTCTGAGCAGGAATTTCTCCTCTCGCACCTCTAATGCCGCCCCCCCCCAAACCCCCACCACCACCACCACCACCCTAAACTCCCACCCTCCCTTCCTCGTCCCTGCTTGAGGAGTCAGGCTGGCTGAGACGGAGGGAGCCAAACCATAGGGCGGAGGGGGGAGGGGGGAGGAGGGAGGAGGAGGGGGTACTTGAAGAAGTGGGAGATAAGTCGACTTCACAGCCCGTGACATAAATCACATCAAGACATGACAGTAGGACATTGACCAGGACCACTGATAAAACCCAGCAGGGAGGGAGGGAGAGAGAGAGGGAGAGAGAGAGGGAGGGAGGGAGAGAGGCGGAGAGAGAGCCTTTCAGGTTATTATTACCCATACAAACTCCCAGTCCTCAGCTATCAGTGGTCACTAATGAGTGAGCATGCAGAGGTTCCACAGAGAGTGGGTGGCATTGTTTAATACAGCTGTCTGTCCACTGTAACAGGGAGGCAAATCACATGAGCTCATATTCTGTTCTGACACATCAGCTGTGAGGTGATTCCATGGAGCGAGTGGACGTCCACTGACGCAGATGTCTTGTGTCACTGAGGTGGACAAGTTATGGACACTCCTGCAGCAAAATGTTCTGACAGTCATTTATAGGACATTAGTCACATGACTTCACACGTTTGTCCAGAAATGGACGTCAGGTTTGAAGAGGACTTTCTGAAACCACGTCACATCCTGTCCTCTGTGGCCACTGCAATATAATATCATATAAAACCTGTATAATCCCAAGTTTAAATCAGTGTTTCCAGGTTTAATGACTCAGCCAAAGCATGTGTGTGTTTTTACTGGCTTCAGCTGTGATTGGCATTATTGGATGTAAATGTTAATATCTCCTGTTTTTGCCAGGAAACACTTAGACGCACAATCGTCTTCCAGACGTCTGCATTACCAAAAGCCAAGAATGTTTTTCATGAACTTTTTACAACTTGGAGGAGGTCTCTCTATGTTTGTTTAACTTCATTTGATTCTATTCATAGACATAAAAGTATGAAACTAATGTTCCATTTAAACATTTTCTCGAGTGCATAGCTGCATTTTTTCCGGAAGACCAGGATTTTGATTTCCTGAATGGATTCACTTCCACTTCACAGTGTCACTGATACATTTCCAATTTGTTTGTATTTGATTCTATTAGATGCAATGTTGATTTAATTAGAAATATTTCATCCACTGAATCGACATCATCGTGAGACGTGATGATTCTAATTTGGAGACAGCAATTACTATTCCATCAATTGGACATTATTGATACAAAGCACTGCAACTCAGAGTGCTTCACAAAATCTCCTCAAATGAACAAATACTCAACATGAAACAGAGATGAGGAAGTGAGGAAACATACATCATTAAATCCAAAGCAGTTCTAATAATATTTAGTGTTGTGTTTTCAATGTCCAATAATAGTCAAGAAGTGCTTTCTTTAGTTCACAGTAAATTCACACCAATAACCCTGAATCAAAGAAATCCAGTATTGACCATAAAGAGTCGTACACATCGGTAATACCTTAGAAAAGTCTGCTGCGATTGTCAGAAGACGAGAAACAACTGGATAACACGTAAAGAGACATTTGCTCATTTTCCTCTGGACGGTTTTTCAGAGATTTTCTGTTCTTTCACTCGTGTGGGCACAGAGTTTGTAAACTGTTTGACGGCTTCACGTTTCTGCAGCGGGCCTTAAATGAACTGTTTAACTGAACGTCTAATTTATGAAGAAGGCAAAGTGTTCCTGTGTACACCAGTGTGCCGTCACTGTGACAGCCACTAAAACCCAGCAACAGTGTGACCATTGCACTCAGACAGTGGATCATTCCACTGAGTCCTTGTAGAGCAAAAACATTCACATGGTGCTTTTTAGGGTTTGGTATGATGACATTTGAAAGATTATTTATTTGTCGTTTTGTTATTTACTCTTCATTAAAACATTTTCTTAGCAGACATTAACTTTAAGTAAGAAATATCTGTAAGCAGCTGCTCCTGTTGCCTGTGGTAAAACCTGTTTAGAAGGAACTATCATGTTCACCTGGGTCTTATGTTCCCAACATTCCCACTGGTCAAAAAAGCGAGGATTAAACAGGTTTTTCTGACCAGTGGAGGTGAGGTATCAGAAGAGAGACAGAGTCTGGAGAGACAACAACTGTGTTGTTTGAAATGGTTTATGCTGTCAGCTTGGGACAATCCTAAAACCAGACAAATACAGAGCGGACATCTCTCAAAGCGGCTCCAGACATCAAAGTTCAAAAATTCATGAGCCTCTACCACAATGTAAGCCCACGTCCCTGTGGTTAGACCTTATCAGGCAGCTGTGATGTAGAGCTGAGCTCCAAACACTAAAACCCTCACGGGGAACATGAAAAGCAGGGATGAGCGTGTTGTGCTGCCAGACGAGCTGCTGGAGAAGGAAAGTGAGCGGCCTCCGCACACCAAACACTCATATGAACAGTGCTGCACGTCAAACATCAAACACTCAGCGGGCGATTTACGGAGTAAAGACAGAACGGTCATTCCACGAGTTCAAGCTGAAGGTGTGAGTATTAAAGACAAAGAGAGAACAAGGGACACAATGTAATGGAGAATGTGTGTCTTTGTGTAAGTGTACATACTGTGTGTGTACGCTCTGGACAAAAACCTGGTCCAGAGCGTCATCTCTAAGTGAAGTTTTAAATTGTGCTTTGGTTAAGGTTCTGGATAACTCCTCGATTAGGATGTCCAGATGATTGGAGCTAATTCAGTGTCCTGAGAAGAATAGCTCCACAAACCTGTGTGTGTGTGTGTGTGTGTGTGTGTGTGTGTGTGTGTGCGTGCACACGTGTGTGTGTGATGTATTTGGGTCTGGGTTCCCCGGGGCAGTGGAGCCTGCTGCCTGTCAGGGTGAGTGGCCTTATCTTCTCCAAACATTTACTTGACCCTTTGTCTTACAGGGTCCAGGACAATGAGACAGGCGGAATCCCAGCACGCACACACACACACACACACACACACACACACAGAGGGTTTGATACCCGACCTCCTTGATCACACGGATTTTGCTCCACTCTGCCCTGCACACGCTCGGGTCATGTGGGCATTAACACTGATCAGTCATCACACTCATAATATATCAGCGCTAATACTGACTCATTCTCAAGTCCTTGACTTTCTCTTATGACATTAATTCCTTGGTATAAAACATTTTATTTGTGTGTTCAATTTGTTTTAATTTGTCCATGAAACATCATCAAACACAATAACCATTTCATTGCAAGTGACGTCTGTTGGAAATCAGTAGGTGAGACGGAAAGAAACGAATGGACAAGAATCCCACAGAAGAAGTCAAATGTGGCTTTGACCTGTTGCCCCATGAAGCGCCTTATTCATCCAAACTGACTTCTATCTGCTTCTGAAGCTGAAGTGACACTTTTTAAGAGTGATGATGACGATGACCATGTTGTTAGAATCAATCTACCATGTTGGTTCATGGTTTGTGGTAGAGCTTCATTGGTAGACCATTGGTAGACCATAGGTTGAACAATAATTCTCTGTGATATTTTCTGGGCGAGGCCTAGAACGTCTTTGAAGAACACTTGCATAAAAAACACTTTACAGTTCAAACGACACATTTTTCTTTTGAAAAGTAAAATAACACAGATCCAGACCTTTGCCCCTTAAAGGATGCACTTGCTGAACCAAGAGTACGTTACGTTCATTCTTTGTCCAAACATTTTGAGGACCTCTGTTTCTTTGCCAAAATATCCAGAAACTAAGATGTACTGTGTAAGAGGAAGGTATAAGAGAATCGTGCAACGTGAACTCTGCTTTACTGAGATGATCGTAAGTATAATTAGTTGTGAATAATTAGGCTGAATTCCTTTGAGGGCCCCCGTCTCTCGTTCTGGCCGAGCTGCCTGGAACTATTTATTTCTTCTTTTCTTAAGCTGCTGTAAAGACACTTATCTGTATGTTTAGCTGATGTCTGAGAAGAATGCAGCAATCAGCCTTTGTCTCTGTGTCAGCTGAGAGGAGGAGGCGTGTGTGTGTGTGTGTGTGTGTGTGTCTTCACATGTTGAATCTGTCTTCTTTTACAGAATTGTATGTACCGTGTATGTTTATGTCAAATACAGTACACACACACATGTGTTTATCTAAATTCTGTCAAATTTATCTTTCACATTATAGGAGGAGGTGGAGGAGGAGGAGGAGGAGGAGAGCGTGTGTGTGTGTGTGTGTGTGGTTGGGGGTGGAGTTTGACCACAAACCATCTTGTTCAGGCCTCAAACAAAGTCAGACTTCTGTTCTGTCCCTTTGTGTTCATTTTACAGCCCTTCATCCCACTGATTACATGATTGAGCAGGTCATCGTCCTTCCTGACCCTAAATGTGTGTGTGTACTTGTACATACATCTTTGTGAGGACCAAAACAACTAATAGGTAGGGGCTAGGGAATTAATTATGACTATTAGGAATGTCACTAGGAATACTGTACATACTGTGAGGTTCTTTTTATGGTTAGGGTTCGGCCTTGGTTTATGTCAGGGCTAGTTTAAGGGTTAAGGTTAGGTATGCAATTGCAATTTGAAACTATGGTCTGTGAATAGATCCGGAAAAGCTTGCAAAGAAATACAGTTGGTCATCCCATCCCCTCTCATCAAAGCTCCGCCCCCAACAACCTGAATTGAATGACTGGTTAGATTACAGACCTCAATCCAGGAGTTTCAATCAGGCTTTGGTCTCTGGACTCCAACTTTGTGGCAACAGTTTTGAGGGAGAACCTTTTCTAATCCAACATGACTGTGTCTCCAGTGCACAAAGCAAGGAATGTAAAGACATGGTTTGACTTTGAGTTTGGTTTAGAAGAACTTGACTGGCCCACACAGAGCCCTGACCTCAACCCCATGATCGAGCACCTTTGACATGAACTGAAACAGAGATTATAAGCCAGGTCTTCTCGTGCAACATCAAGTGTATTAATGGATATGGAAAAGGAAAAAAAAGTTCATAAACAAATGACTAGTTTGTGCTAAAATCCTCTCTGAAAGATTTCAAATTTGAATTCACAGCTGGAACAACAGAGAGAAATGTTTTCTGGTCACACGCCCGATTGGCAGGAAAACTTAATTTCTTTGTGCTGCAAATCAGTTCTGCGAAATCAGTTTGGTTTTATTGAAGTGCCAACGTTACAGATCATGTTCAGTGGAGTTTGGGCACAGAGACAGTGTGGTTAGCTCCAGGGAAACATCGTGGCTTGGGTCACATTGACTATTTGTTAAGGTTTGGGGAGCATCATCATCATCATCATCATCGACCAGCACAAACAGGGAACCCACCACTTAAAGTTCAGGTCTTTTGAAATGTGGTGGTTGTGAGATACTGACAAGTACCATAACCAAATGATCTAATGTGTGGTAACCACGGGTACAGTAAGCCAGAGTTATGCTCTAGTAATAGTCACATGGTCAATGATAGGGAACAATTATTGCCACGATTAAGAAGTTAAATTTGCCCTGGTTTTAAAGTCCAGTCCACTTGAACTTTGTCCAACGTGGACTTTGCCATGCTGTGACGTTTCATTTTCCTCTATAATAAATTTATAAAAACTTGAGGCACGAGAGAACTTTGTACGGGCCCATACTAAAACTCAAAAACAAACAGCTCCACGACTCTTAGCACATGAGTCACTGACAACAATGTGTCCAATTCTGCATGTTTTTAGCAGTAGTTCCATTTTCGAGGGAGATCTTTAAAAGCAAGCTTTTCAATCTCTTAATGAGCTAGCTGCCATGCTAACCATAGCAACAGGCTAAAAACAAGTGGGGTATGCTAATTGGACATTTCTCACCAAAATCACAAGCTCTTTCAATTTCCATCCATCCATCCATCCCTCCATCAATTTTCTACTGCTTATCTGAGGTGGGGCCTCCTCCTCCCGGTGGTTCGTGCCCAGGAACATCTCACCGGGGAGGCGTCCAGGAGGCATCCTAACCAGATACCCAGGAATTGCAGCTCTACTCTGAGCCCTGGATGACCGAGCTTCTCACCCCATCTCTAAGGGAGAACCCAGACACCCTGTAGAGGAAACCCACATCGGCCGCTTGTATCCGTGGTCTGGTTCTTTCAGTCACTTCTCACAGCTGGTGACCATAGGTGAGGGTAGGAATGTAGACCTGTCAACCTCCTGCTCCATTTTACCCTCACTTGTGAACAAGACTGTAGCTCATGGGGGCAACGGTAGAGCAGTGGTACAGCTTGACAGTTGTGGGTTTGATTCCCATCTCCATTAGTTTAAATGCCAACATGTCCTTGGGCAAGACACTTACTTACCCACTTTGCTTGTGACGGCTGTGCCAGCAGAGGGTGAGTGGGTATGAGAA
Source organism: Solea senegalensis (assembly GCF_019176455.1). Lineage (NCBI taxonomy): Eukaryota > Metazoa > Chordata > Actinopteri > Pleuronectiformes > Soleidae > Solea > Solea senegalensis. Next base: position 602,807 of record NC_058031.1, read on the forward strand.
GTGTGTGTTAGAAAATGTACTTCACATAAATGCTCTGTGTGAATGTGTGAGTGAATGGGTATGTGTGACACTGTGTGATGAGTCATCAGCTTTGAGGGGTCATCAAGACGAGAAGATTCTCCACAGGGCGCTTAGAGACTAATGCATAGGCAAAGGTACAAGTTGCAGTAAAGATGGTGAATCCTGCAGGGATTCGGGTGGAGGTAAGCTGATGTCCATCACCCAAGACGGACATCAGCAAGTTCTTAATAGTCGGTGCACCAGTCCATGATGGAGCAGCAGTGAACAAGTGACAGTATCTACGTATCCAGACGCAGACTGAGACTGAACACCAACTAAATGATGTCTGTTTTTCTTTCAACTCTTGATCCAAATAGAATCTGTGCAGTTGAGAAACTCACTTTATCTAATCACATAAATCATGATTGAAATCATATGACAGAGGGGAAGGTTCTCAGGAGGATCTATGAATCCAGCGCTGACTTCTTTCTATTCATTGTTCTTTTGTCTGTAGTTACTTGAAAAGACTTCCACTGCTGGCAAATACAATTAAAAACACAGACTGAATGGCTTCAGTCCTCTCTGTCTCTGTCCGTCTTGTGAGAGCTCCACTCGGCTAAACCCTCTGCAGCCAGTCAGTCTTTGGTCATGAAAATCAATGAAATAAATATGGTGTATCTCACTGCAGGACGTAGAGGGGAGGCTGATCTGTGGGTTATCCAGAGTGCACATTCAGAAGCTCAGACAGAAACAGATGAGTCACAAAGACAGATGAAGGCAGAGACTGAGAAGAGAGAGAGAGAAGCAGATGAAGGTAAAAGAGTGAGACCAAGCGATGCACTTGGAAAAAATGAAGACAAACGCATAGAGGCACAGCAGACGACACAGAGGTGTGAGCAGTGAGAGACGCAGAGTAAGCAAATCACTAAAATGTGTACATGTGTCACGTACCACGTAACATGAACTGAGACTCGTCTGGATCTGACTCTCTCTCTCTCTCTCTCTCTCTCTCTCTCTGTGGTGATTTGCCTGAAGTGTTTTTTCTTCTTTTGTCCTCACATGATGCAGAACTTCTTTGACTGATGTAATCTGTGACAGAATGTGACATCCTTAAGACAGACAGACAGACAGACAGACAGAGCAGCTCATACTCTCTGCTCTTTGTCCATAGGCTTGATTGTAATGTAGTTTATGTGATACAGCTGTTTAACTGCTGCGAGAGGACGAAGTGAAGGCACTAACAAAAGGTAATAAAATGAATAAGATGACATCAAAGTCCAAAACATATCAGTCCAAAACTGGTCAAAATCACTGGATGAATATCAGAAAAAGAACAAATAAAGATATATACATATATATACATAAAGCCTTAATATCACAAAAAGTCTTCACAAAGCTTCAGCTGAGCAACACATGTGAAGTTTGCAGCAGTCAGGTCAGCTGCATCTACCTACACATGAACTGAACATCTGTATCTCTGTCTTTTAATCACATATATGAAGAAACAGTGTATTTTTTACACAGTTGGAACATTTTTTGAAATGTAATGTTTATTAATAACAACTTCCTTGTTCAACAGCGGTTAAAAAAAGACTGAAAACCAAACTTCATGTACTCGTGGTCGTCACTGTGCCCATGTGTGATCCACCATCTTTAACTGTCCGACCAAAACAACATCTCCGTGTTGCTCTGACCACCTCTGTGTCATGTGTGACCTTTATTTCGGACAACAACAGTTTTTTCTGATGGTCAGTTTTTCTGATAGTGGACTCTCAGTTTAAGATGTTCTGGTCTGTTCTGAGCTTCCTGTGCTGGCCTGTCTGCAGGAGATCAGGCAGTAGTCCATCTCTGATGAGTCAGTGACCTGGAGGCCAAACAGCAGTTGATAGTGTGTGTGTGTGTGTGTGTGTGTGTGTGTGTGTGTGTGCGTCAAAATACCAGCAGATCCTTGAGCCTTGCCACCTGACACTCCGAGGTGGTGTGCTGAGGCGGTCCACTGGGCTGTACCTGGCACATATCACTCTGCACCTGCTCTCTCTCACACACACACACACACACACACACACACACACACACACACACACACACACATGCACCAGCGTTCACACATTCCGGATTTCTTCCCTTCTGCTTTTCTTGATCTCATCTTTATCTTATCCATATACAAATTGTTTCCCCTTCATTTCCACTTCCCCACATTTAACATCAGACTCAAAGTCTTGGCTGTGGTCATGAAGGATTTGGCACTGCAACATCCCTCAAGTGATTCCTTTAAAGTTTGAACTAGAAGCCTGGATTAAAAGCAGAAGACAACACATCAGCCACTTGACAAAGACTCACTTCTTATTATTCTCCTGCTTAAACCTACGATATCTTAACATTTGATCTGCATTATCTTTCTGTTCGACCTCATTTTCCGACTGAAAAGTGCAGTTTGTAAACCTGCTAACTCTCCTGCACCAAAGTCCATGGAGGACATTTGTATTTGTAGTTTGTTGGGACAAAGGAGACGCTGAGAATTATGGAAAAACACGAGTTGCCCTTCAGGAGAGTTAGTAGATTACATTTGCCGCGTGGAAGAGAAAGCAGGTTATTTAGTTTAACGCTGAGCTGTGAAATAAAATGTAACTTCTTATATGAAATCACAAAACACACATGTTAATATGTAACAAGAGTGAATATGTAAAACTACACATATTCATCAGTGTGTATGACGATGTGGTGAAACTCCAGCTTGTATTCATGTCAATATAAAATATGTGTTTTGCATTATTGACTCATATTCTGTCAAAATCCATCTCATAACTCTTGTGTTTCCCGTCGTCTTCTTCTAGCTGCAGAACAGGATTTGCTTCTCCTTGGCTCCTCCTGCATCAGCCATTAAGAGAGAGCGAGGAGACGTAAAGAAATCCTTCTAATACTTCATACTCCATCATCACAATAAACTAGATCCCATAACCTTTGATTACACACTGAGCTGCACTGAAATGACAGTCACTTTGTTATTCATCGTCTCTCGTTCTCGGCACTGAAACCTGTTTTTGACGACTCTCTCGTCTATGAAAGAGTTTATTGACAGAATGTGAAATCACTTCAAATTCTCAAGTCTTTGCTTATTGTGGCTTTAAACTAAGCTACATGTACTTTAGGTCAGGGCCTTGCGTCATGTGATTTGTATTTCGAGGTGGAGGCTGATGATGCAGATGACGGAGAACAGATCCTGTCTGGTTTGACTGCAATCTGCACTCTTACCATTAGATGTGAACAATTCTCACTCACTGGACCTTTAAATCCCACAATCGACTCACATTTAACAACTCGCAGTGACTTTATGCTCTGATTTGACCTCGTGTGACCCTGATGTTCCAGTGTCAGCATCGTCACATGATTCAATAAAGGAAAACCTGACAAGTTGTGATTCTCTCTCTCTCTCTCTGTTTCCCTCACTAATAATAATCCCCAAACCTTCCATGTCTCAGTCCTCCCCTCTTGCTCCCTCTTTATTGCTCCCCTCTCTGTTCATCGATCTCCACCTCCTCTCATCAACTCTTGTCCTCAATCATTCCATTCCACACCTCCTCTCCCCTCCTCTGTAAACGTAACCCCCCCTCGTCACCCCAACACCACCTTCCCTTCGTCCCTCATCTGAGAGGGAGGGAGGGAGGGAGGGAGGGTCGGTCTGTGGGGGTTGAGTAAGCCTGGACTTGACCCCTGCTTTCTGGGCTCCGAGGAGTCTCCTCTCCACCCTGGGCCAATGACGGATGGAGAGACAGCTAGGCACACACACACACACACACACACACGCACGCATGCACGCACACACACACGCACACGTGCGCACACACACAAGTTTGTGCGGTAATCCTTCTCAGGACACTTCATCGACTTCCATTAATTTTGGCAGCTTAACCAAACTTAACTTCACTAACTAGTTACCAGTACTTCAGAAATGAGATTCTGCCTCTTTCGGACCGGGTTTAGGTCTCCATGAGGACTACTGGTCCTGACAAGGTCAGTGTTTACACACACATGTGACATCACTATACATTGACACACGATCACAAGCAGGAGGAGGGACCTCTTTGTACCACATGACCCTGCACAGATAATACTTATCCATGTGTTAAGTCTGAAACACACACACACACACACACACAGTTAAGGAAATATGAGACATGAAATACCGTAATGATGCGTTCAGGCGCCTGTTACTAAATCTGTCATAACATCACAGTGTCTTGGACAAAAGGACGAATGAGAGCATGTTTTAGTCCATACACTGAACTGATACACCCTCATGTCATCAGTTATAGTGTAGTCATGGGTTCATGACCCTGAGTGACCTCTTATCACTGTGACTCATCATTTTCAAAAGTCTTAAGGCAAAAATGCTCTCTCTCTCTTTCTATTTATATCTGGACATAGAATTAAGTCAGAAATGATACATTCTTCTCATATTTTATTTCATATAGTGATTACTGAGTAGGTAAAGACAAACAGTGTTTATTCTTGGCCTGATGTAATTCCTACATTTAGTAGCAGTTAACTGGAATTTATACCTGAATTTTGCCATGTGTTTGTTGTTGTGGTCTTTATTTTGGTGCATGTAGTCGTATTGCAGCTTGAATCTCAGCCGTATTATCCTGGTGCTTTTTTGTCGTCTGGTTTTAGTTGGACTAACACAATAATTCACTTTTCCCTGACGACTCATGTGCTGTGTTGATGTTGGTTTGATGTATCGTTCACTTTTGGTTTAATGAGGGAAAAGAAAATCCCAAATGACAACAACTTGACTTAAACATCATGATTCAATGGTATCATGACCATTAGATAGACCTGCCTGTGTTTTAGATGCACATTACGTCACGTGTAAAATGGGAATGGACACATTTAAGAATGAATCTAACTCAGCTAACGCAGCTTCTGCCAACGCACATGAAATATTACCTCAGTGTATACAATACACACACGCAGTGTTAAACCCTGCCACATTCTTCTCATAATAATAATAATAGTACTGTTAGCGCCGGCTTTGTTTCTGTGGAGTGCTGCGGAGGTTTGAGTGTGTTTGTGAAGGATGTTAAATCAGCTGTGCTGTGTGGGCTACATTAAAAACACGAGTATGTGTATGTGACTGTACAAATAGAGGAAGGCTTCTACCTTGATTTCCCCTTGAACGGGAAGATTGTGAAAGTAGATTGCGTTCCCCTTCCTCTGCCCTCTCCTTCTTTCCTGTAACCTTTTCTTTTTTTTCTCAAGGAAACAATCAAACTCACGGTCACGGAAGTCATCGTTCTCGGGTGTCTCCGAGTAATCCGTCACCCCGTTGTTTTCTGTCTTATTTTAGGCCCCCGCTCGGTCTCTCACCGCTGTTGTTGTGTGTTTTTTTTCCGTCTAAAAATGGAAATAATAAGTCTGCGAATAGACCGAGTCTGGTTCTACGGGGATAATAATATCCGAGTGATTCATGGTCTTTGCGTGGAGAAAATACATTTATTTGCGTGTCTGCACAGAGCGACACATTCACCAGTGTTCGTAGTGTTACTGTTGTGTGGGAAGATTGTTGTTGACTCTAGATAAAAGTATGAATGAAGTCAACAGTTGAAGTGGGTTGACTTTGTCCCTGAAATAACCTGTCGCGCTAGTATTAGCTCGCCGAGGTTGGGCTGTTCACGTCAGATTATGGTGTTTGTGTTCAGTGGGTCAGGTGACCCTTTCATATTTGCTGATCAAGTTCAAACTGGAAACAGTTTCTTCTGGTCTGTGTTTGCTCAAAGTTTCGAGGAACTTGACCTTAAACCCAGTTAAAAAAGAGTCATGTGTTAAAGGGGTAGTTCTCTACGTTTACATGCACAGTTCAACCCGAGCTAAGGCCGTAGTCTGACTAAGACAGGGAATTGGACAACTTGCATAGTCCGAGTATATATGCGGAGAGGGAAATGTATTTATTGACTGTGCACGTCTGACTCCACCTCTGTAGGTGGCGCTGTATCTCTGTATAAACATAACAAAATAGAACTTATTGAATCAGTTTCCTGTTGACCTTTACAACACGGCGAGATGGATCGCGCTGTGGTTCTGTACGTTTCAGCATACGTCGTGATACGTCGGTCAAAGACTGGACTATGAATTATCCATTACCCACTATCCAGGTATGTTAGTCCGACTAAGCTCCATTTGAGTCGGACTAACATGTTTACATGACATTAAAAAAGGATTGTCATAGTCTGACTGTGACTGAGAACCCAACAGGTGCATGTGAATGAAAACATCATTGCTACAGATTTTGCCCACTCAATAAAATCAGCTTGATTGAAAGTTATATTTTTTTTACTTTATCTCATGTTTGACGGCCTTTTTTTGCACTTTGTAAACTGCTCACTCTCTCGCACCAAAGTCCATAAGAAAAATCAGGGTTTTTATCTCATATGGCGTTACAAACTCTCACAAGGCGTGGACCCAAATGCACGAGGCCCAGAGCAGAAGAAGGTTTTAACAAACTTTATTGACTCCTGGTGAGCAGGAACAGCTCGGGGTAAAAGCTAAACGCTAAGCTAAACTAACACAACAAAAGATCTCTGACTTGGTTCTAAACTTCAAGTGGCACGGACGCTGACAACACACGACAGACGCTCTGGCAACAGGAAGTGGGAGAAGGGAGTATATGTAGGGAGTGAGGGGGAGGAGCACCAGGTGAAAACAATCAGGGAATCAGACACAGAACAAGACAGACAAGCTGCCCACAGGAAGTAGAGAAAACCCCTTACCAAAATAAAACAGGAAGTGACACTGAACTAAAACTAACAGACAACTGACGGTGCATGACATATAAGGACACAGGAGCTGCTGGTCTGCTGCTGCCTTGTTTGGTCAGTTTGGGTCACGTTGGTGAATCCAACACTAAAATGTCAAGCATGATTTTCTTTATGGACGTTGAGTTAACAAAGTGATCTAACAAGTGACAAACGTTATGAGGTGTGTGTCAGCTCATCAACAAACAGGAAATATCCCGGTTAGATGACACACGATGGGCTGCATTGCTTCAGGTAGCAGTGAGACAGTGGTATGTGATACATGCATAGCACATGTCAGCAGCATTTCATCCTGAATTATTGTAGTGCAGAGTGGCGTTTAGAAAAATGTGCTCGCAGGAGGAAACTGGCTGTGACCTGGTTGCTGCAGCGAAGTGAGTGAACTCAAGGTGAATGCGTGGGAGGGAGGGAGGGAGGGAGGGAGAGACGGGGAGGTGAGGAATGAGGAGCATGCTGAAAGACAATGCTCATCACACCTCAGAGCTGAGGAGAACAATGGTGCCAAAGCAGACACCTCCACCACCTCTAAGCAGAGGTCAGTCTGAGGCTACGTCCATACTGTGATGTCTGAAAACAACATGTATCATGTGACCATTCAGGTACATGCGTGTGTGTGTGTGTGTGTGTGTGTGTGTGTGTGTGTGACACAGTGTCCTCCTCTGCACTTTCAGAATGTACTGAGAGACGACAATGGTGAAGAGTCACAACGGGATTTAATTTTGTCTCATGACACACATACACACACACACACACACACACACACACACACACACACACACACACACACAGACACACACACGATGGGGTAAAAGTGAAAGTAAGTGTTAATGGAGCCTGTAGTTCACAGGTGATAGTCGGGGCTGATAAGAACCAGTCAGGAGCTGAACCAGGGGAAACCCAAAGATTTCAAACTCAAACGGAAGCAGCAGTGATTTTAAACCTCTGGTTACTGGTCAGTTAACAAACTGACAACTAAGTTAAAGAGATTACACTCAGATGTAACATAAGAATAGGAATGGAGCAGGATCAGATCATGGCGTTTGTTAGTGGAAACAGATGTGACTCATCAGTGACAGAATGGTAAATCAGCACAGAATGGGGTTCCTGGGGTGAAACCAATTACACAGTGACACACACACACACACACACTGACCCTTCTTAAGACACTGCATTAACTTCCATTCATTTCATTAAGACCAGGTTTTGTTCTCCATGAGGACTACTGGTTATTTTGGGTTGTTTCACTTTTGTCCAGTGAGTAAAACAACAACATGTGGCAGAAATTGAAGATAAAATAAAACATTTACGAATATAATTGATTTATTGTATGAACCGCTAGAATACAGAGGTCACCATTTTGGACCACCATGTTTTTTTTTTAAATAGCCCACAATTTGATTTTGTGAGCTTTGACAGGCCTCAACATTGCGTTTGTGTTTGTTTGTTTGTGTTTGTTTGTGTGTTGTTGTTTGTGTGTTGTTGAATCAACAGACTCAGAAGTGACACAACAACACGAGCAGCAGCCGGTGATTAAGAGCTGTGAGAAACAACAAATCCCACAAGGACAACGTCAGGCTCTGGCAGGAAAAAGAAGACTGACGTAACAACATAGACACTGAGTGGTTTTTATATCTTAGTGAGGACACATCAGTGACATAAAGCCTTCCCTAGCCTAACCCTAAAACCAGGACTGAACCAAGAAAAAAGTCCTTTAAAATTGTGGGACCCAAACAAAAAGTCCCCACAAAGATAGATTTTTATGAGCCCCTTACCCAAACACTTACCTTAACCCTTAAACTAAGCCTTAACCCTTAAACAGTCCTAACATTTGTGAGAACCAACTGAAATGTAAGATAGATGAAGGTTCAAATTGTGTCCTCACACTCTCCTTCACACACACACACACACACGCACACACACACACACACACGCATACACACACACACACACACACACACACACACACACACACGCAACACACACACACACACACATTGCTGTCACAGAGTGAAGAATTGGACCTCGGGGCAAATCACTGCGCAGACAACTGGCGGAAGTTTTGATTTAATGGCTGTAAATTAGTTGAATAAATGTGTGTGCTACTCTTCAACATCCCATACATTCTCTCTCACACACACACACACATGCATGAAAGGTCCAAACCCTAAAGGACCAGAAACATATCCTGTTTGGTTGCAGGCAGTGGAGCAGACTTCTGTCCGTAGACATTTCTCACCATCACTGGCTCATATTTTTACTGGACTGGAGCCTTTTTTCCCAGAGTCTGTCCTAGAATTGAGCTGTAACACTGCACACACACACATGCACACACACACACACACGCACAAACACACACACACACATTGAAGATTGATTTCTTTACTGTCATACCAACACACATTAAGACAGGCGGTCAGAACGAAAATCAGTCTCTCCAGAACCCGGTCAGCCCAGCAATAAAGAAGAATAAGAAAGTAAGAAGTAAGAAGAAGGCTAAAGCCTTATCCCGAACCAATTAATGACTATAAAACTAAACTTAACCTAACTTAACCAGAGGTTCTGCCGCATTAAGACCAGGTTTTGTTCTCCAAGAGGACTACTGGTTATTTTGGGTTGTTTCACTTTTGTCCAGTGAGTAAATAAACAACATCTCAGGCCCTCGGGAGCTGAATCTCACACACACACACACACACACACACACACACACACACACACACACACACACACACACACACACACACGCATCATGCACACACACTCATCATCATTACACACACACACACACACACACACGTACATCGTCAGCTCTCAGAAACACCAACATTGTTAGAGCAGTGGTCATGGTCTTGACCCTGACGTGACCCCGGCCTTGATGCTTTCAGGTCTAAATCAAATCCAAGGTTTCTTTGTCAGCGCTGACTGTCATTTGAAATGAATGCATTAGCCTACTTAACCTAACAATAGTAAATCACACGTGTACGGCAGGAAGAGGAGAGAGTGAGACAGCTGATATTCCTCATTTAGAAGAACACAAGAAGAAAAATAAAATCAATAACAGGAAAAGTTTTACCTTGTTAAATTATTCAATTTGACTTGAACTGAACTCTTTTGTTATGTTATTATCTCATTATAACACCTTATAATGTAATAAAGCCCCATGCATTTTAAAATCCTTCTTACTTCATGCATACGTGTCATAATCATCATTTCATTCATTAGACTTAAAAATACTCTTTCATTTTCCTGATAATACTACATTTCATTTAAGGGCCTTTCAAAGCCTTACAGTACGTGATTGGAAACATTGATAATGTTTATCTTGTACACGTTGTACATTTATGTCATTTTGTTATTCTTATTTAAACAAGGGCTTTTAATCTTAATCTTAATTCTTTTTTTCCTGGTTCTTACTGAGTCTGATATGGAGCAACTGCAACGGGAAAATAAGATTATTGTGATTCTGATCACAGAGTCCACCAGTAACTTCCTGTGTGTTATTTTCTGACTTTGTTTGAAATTGTCTGTTTGGATTAAACTAAGATGAACCTGAGAAGTAGAAACAAAGCATGGCTCCTGAAAACTCTTCATCTCAGTTCCAGAACACGGCCGTGTTCCTGCATCTTTCCGTCTGGCCCCTCCCAGCAGAGGCAGATAAGACGCTGACATCTTGGCCAACAGTCATAAAGCTGGGCAGTGCCGCCGCTGTGGCGGTGCCTGGGCGTCGCCATGACGGCAGTAAAGCTGAGGCCGTGTTGCTGACGGTCTGTATTTTCCCCGCGGCGATGCGGCCGACTCGGACCCGACGGCCATAAAGCAGAGTTGGAACGCAACCTTTGGTCGACCGTGTCAGCTCAAGCAACTGGCAGGAGCAGCACACACCCTGCTTACACACACACACACACACACACACACACACACACGTATGGTTGCTATGCATTATATGTGCAGTAAATGAATGGATCAGAAAAAGAAAAGACAAGAGTTCACAGACGGAGATATTGAAAGAGTTGTTGACTCACAGCGCTCGATGACTGCTGACAGATCACTAACATTCAAATAATGCTTTGATTGAGTGTCGGTAGCACAAACACAATTCACTCTCCTGTAATTAACATCATTAACTATGATCCAGTTCATAATCAGAATGATTCAGATATCGTGCTGACACGTGGAGACGAGGAGCTGTGAACAGAAGTCTCATACGTGGAACAGTTCTATCTTCTTCTTTGTAGTTCTGGTCTGAGCGATAAGTTTATGTCACTTTGTAAAACCATATGATACCGAAATGACAAAATAACACATTTTTAAGTCACTGGTGGAGGCAGCAGTGGATCAGTGATTTCTCTATGGTGAGTTTACAGTGTGCAGACAGACCCTGAACTAGTCCTTTAATGAATGGGAAGTCCAGAATTATGACATGAAAATGTTTATGACATCAGATTCCAAAGCAGGAGGATGAAAATTCAAAATCCGGACGATATCATGTGATAGTTTCTTTTCCAAGAGGAACTCAGTCATTGCACTTTCTTTAAAGCAAAGTGATAATCTTGTGATATGTTACCATGACGACAGCATCAAAACAACAGGGCGCAGGCGAAATCTGCTGCGTCTCGCAAAAAAGTGAATCACTACAATCACTACGATGGAAGTATTGTGGCTGTGGAGCGCTGGGTCATAACTGCTGCTTATCTCAACATAAATAATGTGTCCATAAAGGTTAATCATCTACACGCTGGTAATGAGGCGTGTTCCACGGCAATAAAGGTGCTCGTTTCTCCATTTTTTTACCTTTTTTTTCTTTCTGTGATGACAACGATCGTGTTGACGGAGTTCTCGTGAGGTTCAAACACAATGAAGTGTTGTAATCGATGGGGCCGCATGTAATCGATGGGGGGGGCCGCATGTGGCCTGCAGGCCACCCGTTTGACACCTCTGGATGAGATAGAGGTCTCATGTACATATATTAGAGACGTTTATGTTCAAAAATGATTCATAATGTTGTGTATGTTGCATAAATTTGAATATTCAACATAATTATGTTCATACTGTTTATTACATTTGCGTACAGGCATTAAAAAAAGGACAGCCGAGAGGGTTCTGTCCCCTCAGAACAGGTGATTAAATTACACAGATTAAATTACAGTCCAACAGTGACAGCACATTTTGAAATGTTATGATTTAGTATTTACAGTACGTACATGCATTAACCACGCCCAGGTGGATGTAGTGTTTTTACCCCCAAAGTCTTGGAAATGACGTGGTTTTCTGTCCAAAATGAACAAAAGTTGGGTTTCGGACGGTTTGCAGAAAAGTATTTTTCCTTGGAGGCTGTTATTGTCTCAAATTCTTAATAACAAATAATAATAATAATAATAATAATAATAATGATGATGAAACACCACAGACATCAATTAAAGAAAAAGAAAACTAACAATTAAATTGTTCATCTGCAATAAAAATAAAAGCAATTCATGTGTTTCTATTTTCCACTTGATTGTCTTGACATGAGTTGTTACTGTAGTCGTAGGTAGTTTTAAGTCATTGTGTTGAGGACATAAGTTCATGTCTGTGTTTGACTGTGTTCTTTGGTTCTGCTGGGGACAGTGGACACTCGTCCTCTCACAGAACTCATGTCCAGATTCCCTGTTGTGTGCGTGGTCCAGTGGGTGACGCGGTGCAGTTTAGGAGACAACAGTCAGCAGATTAGACGTCTTCACGTCGAGTTAATGTGATCACATGAAGCCGTCAGATATTTTTGTTTCAGCCCCGTTTGATGTTTACGCAACACTGATTTCACCAGAATCACAAGAGACAACTTCAGGGCGGAGCCTCGGGCCTCCTCCGTGTGCGGTGAACCGTGTGCTGCCGAGGGACGGTCACGTCCAAGCTGCTCAGGCTTGAGACAGAGCGCACCAAGAGATCTGTGGGGCCATGGAGGTCGGGGTAAAGTGATAATCCTCATATTTAATGTTGACATGTCCTGATCCTGTGCTGTCCAGCTGAGACGCAGTCTGCAGGAGGACGAAGGAAGACATTTAACATTTAACAGTTCAAACATGAAATGTAAATCTGTTTCTGAAAGCTGAGAAGTTACACGTTAAATCCATGCGGTTATCAGCGTCGAGAGGAGAGAGTTGGAAAAACGCCTGAGACAAAAACTCAAACAAATGTTACTTTAAATACGTTTCATACTGTTCAAACTTCAAATTGAACACACAAAAGCTGCTGTTCATGTACAACTTTTAAATAAAACTTCATTTTAAATTGTTAATGCACTATTTTAACATGCAGCAAATTGTAAATAACTGCCAGATATTGAAAGTTGTTCTGGAAAAAGTATTTCACTCACAGGACATTTTCTGGCCCTTTTATGATTCAAATAAGCACAAAAATGTCTTAAACACCAATATGAATGCATTTTTAAACGCAGGTAAATGCAGGCCTTCGTCAGCACGTGTAGAAACAATCATGTCAGACAATGATGTCACCTACAATAACCTGCACGCTGATATTTCACTACACTTGTATTATTATTATTATTGTTATTATCATGTTATTAACTTTTATGACCCGTCCCGCCTCGATATACACGTTAACTGCTGGCCCACGAACTGTCAGCTTGGGTTTGGAAACAAATCTGTGTGCGCTCCAATGTTGGGCCAGGAAAAAGTGCTGCACCAGCATTTATGTGCCAAATAAGAGTCAGTGAATGAGTGAATACTGAATGCTTTTCCCACTGCAGACGTGAGCAGGTGTGAATGGGTTGTTTTTATGGTGAATTTGAATTATCGGTCAACATCGCTGCAGCACTGGAGAAGCGACTGCACGGTATGAGAGGATTTACCTGAGTGGCGGACGTGACTGTCTGTCCTGCGTAGGGTGAAGGAGCCAAGCTTGGTTCACTCTTGATGGTGGAAGCGTGTTCGGACAGCGACAGAGAGGTCGGGCGGTTTGTGTCAGAAGCGGTGGATCCTCCTGGAGAACCGACAGAACAGAGAGGGAGAAATCACAATGGAGTTTTCTTTCATTTCAGCAGTCCTGTGTCGTGTATGAAATGGGCGGGACTTACAAAGGAACCCATAGACCTTATATCAAACTGAACCAAAGCAAGTGTGTGCCATTGTTAACCACACAGCTGATCATGACAGTTATTATTATATATAAACAACATTGTTTTAACATTGGAGTGTGGAATAACTTCATCCAGCTCAAGATTACTTTCATGTCGAGATGTTTAAAGCATCATTTGACGTTAACCACCGTGCAAAATATCTATAACTCAATACTGAACTCACTATTAATGTAAGGTCTGAGCCTTGGTTTATAGTTTTCAATAAACTCCCATGTGATATGCCATAAAGAATTTGAAATTTCCAGAAATGCACCCTGGGAGTTTGATAAACCTTATAACACAGTAACCAGTTGTCAGCGTTGCAAAACCTCAGGTAATAAAATCTCAGTAAATTAAGGTAAATTATCCGCTTCACTGCCCGCCTCCACCTCTCCATGTCTCCATGTGTTTGCCCTACTTGTGGACGTTTGAAATACTCATTTTTATGACTCTAATCTGCAGGTTAACAGCAGCAGAGGTGGGAATGTTAGGGTTTATCCACACGGACACGGAACTTTAACTAGACAATGTTCTTAAAACATGACTTCATACACATGTAACGCTGTAGCAGGCCTGTATGTGGTGCTGTAACACGCCTTCAAAAAAGAAGAAGAAGACGACAATGAGGAACTTCTAATCATCATTTCCCCATCATTTTGCATATTGGTTGTATAGACAGAAATGTGACAGTGAACAGGAAGTTCAGATATCTGTGACATCAGAAGACCTGGGACCCTCTGTCCCTCCATCACCCCTGATGATGCTGAGTCCACCCCTTAGGAGCGAGACCCGCCCCCCACTTTTAATTTT